>NC_045548.1:3448133-3648133 GCF_009769535.1 Thamnophis elegans
ATGGCTGAAAGCCAAGTAAACAAACAGATAAGGACCTTGGCAGCAAGGCGACAAACCTTGGCAGCAATTTCAAAACAAACCTTGGCAGCAATCCAGCTTGCCAACTTAGTTTCTCTTTAGTCAAAGCGTTGACTTCTGCAGAAGGGCGTGGCATAAGCAGTCTTTTTTATAGTCTGGAGAGGAGCCTAATGACCATCAGCTGAGTGTAATTACCTCTTGTAATTACGTAATTGCTCCTGACACCAAGTAGCTCTTCGATGGCGTGCATCCAGGAACAACTCACTGTTGGTTTCTGGATCACTCTCCCTTGTCTCCTCCCCACTGGTCCAAGGCTCAGGCGCCTCCTGGTGGCCAACCAGCCTCTCTGCGCTCTGCTCGGAGTCGGAACCCTGTCCAGGGTCCTCCACATCCTCCAGGGCCAACTCATAGGGCCCCTCGCTGTCGGAGTCTGGTGGCAGCTCCAACGGCTCCTGCTGAGATGGCAATCATTGCAATAATATAACAAAATGTTCAAAAAATATGCATGAACATGCTGACCATGTTCAATTGCCAGGAAACACATCTGGAATGTTCAGAGAGCAGACAAAAAGTATGACAAAGGGAAGGAATGATAACATTGCTACCTTGATGTAGGTCTTGCAACATGCTTAAATAACATGAGTCACGTTTTTTACAAACAGAGAAAGAGGGGAAAACTTCCAGGTCAAGTGTAGGTTATTGTCCATCTTTTGTAATAATTTCTGGATTTGAATGCAAGGAAAACACCCTCCCTCTCTCAAAACATTAAAACTAAGGTAATTCAGTGAAGCTGTGTAGAAAAAGACCTCTTCACATAATATGCTATTTACTTACAGCATTTGTCGCCACAAGATGTGGGAAAAGCCACAGATCTGGATGCTTTTAAAAATAGATTTGCTGGAGGGCAGATTTATCAAAAGTTAGTATTTCTGAGGACTTAGTTTTACCTTTGAATTGAGGTGGGGGGAGAGAATATATCATCCTCGAAGTTGCCGTGCGGTGAAGTGGCGGTGCGACAAAAAGAGGATATCTTTCCATTTCCTGCTTTTAAGCACATCAGAGACTTAAAGAGTGTTTGATCCCTCTGGGAAATAAAATGCTGGGCTTAAATGGGCCCTTGCTTTGCCCCTCACAAGATTGTTCTTAGCACTATTATATACTTTTTCCTTCGCTTCCAATGACACAGTGTGCAAATTTGTTTGTGGCAATGTCTACCCTACAGAGGAATGTGTGTTCCAGACAGGTATCCTAGCAACGCCTTCAGGCAAGGTTTCCTCAAAAGGGCCATCATTTCCTCATAGCCCTCAGTTGGCATATACTTATATGTTCTGATCCCCCTCGTCCCACACCAACACACCCAAGCCAAAGATACTTTACGAGAATTTATAACAGACAGACAGGTCCTTGGCAGCAATCCAGCACAGATAAGCCTTGGCAGCAATCCAGCCTGCCAGGCTCACAGTACTGTTCTCCAACATTAGTTCATGCGTTGACTTCTGCAAAAGGGGCGTGTGCACAAGCATTCCTTTTATAGTCTGGAGAGGAGCCTAATGACCACCAGCTGAGTGCAATTACCTCTTGTAACTGCGCAACTGTTCCTGAGCCTATTAGCTCTCCGGTGCCGGGCATCCAGAAACAACTCACTGCTGGCCTCCGGCTCACTCTCCCTTGTCTCCACCCCACTGTCCAAGGCTCAGGCAACCTCCTGGTGGCCAACCAGCCTCTCTGCACCCTGCTCGGAGTCGGAACCCTGTCCAGGGTCCCCCACATCCTCCAGAGCCGACTCATTGGGCCCCCTCGCTGTCAGAGTCTGGTGCAGCTCCAACGGCTCCTGCTGGGCCACAACACTTATACAAGTTGCAGTCTAACTCATCTGGAGGGAATCAGGCTAGGAAGGATATATTAAAGTTTAAATCAGCAAGCACCATGTGAGATAAGGAGCCCAGATATTCTGTTTATATGGCATCTTGAACTAGTCCCCAGTGTACATAATTACAAATGCATGTGCTTTCTTGGTCACTCTATGCATCCATGTAGCACACAGAAGTCAATTGGGATTCCAACTGTTTTTTTTGGACTTATCTGGCAGTGTGTTCTTTCTTTTAGTTTTATCTTAATACTGAATTTTATATGCTGTTTTCTGCTTGTAGATAAACCCTTTTCAGAGACAGTTTAGCAATAGCAATAGCAGTTAGACTTATATACCGCTTCATAGGGCTTTTAGCCCTCTCTAAGCGGTTACAGAGTCCAGCATATCACCCCCACAGTTGGGCCTCATTTCACCCACCTTGGAAGGATGGAAGGCTGAGTCAACCTTGAGCCGGTGAGATTAGAACCGCCGCAGAACCGGTTGAAACTGAACACCCTGCTATGTGCCCTTCCAGATTGGTCTGACCCTTCAGAACCCACTTTCAGATATGCTGGATTTACAAAAACAAACAAACAAACAAAACAACCCAAAGTATATCCCCATATATTATCTATACATTATAATTGCCTCAACAGGGGGTTATAAGATTTTGCCAAAAGATTTTGCCTGTTTTTTTCCATAACTGCCATAATATGTATAGAAGTGACCATTAGAACTTCTGTAAAAACATTTTTCAAGGAGTGCAGAATTTCAGCTGATTTAATCATGCGGGCATTTTGATAATGACATTATAAATGGTGTTCTAGTTATTGTGAATAGCGCAACCAAAGATGCCTTTTAAAAAACAAGTTTACATCCTATTCTTATGCATGCCAGGGCTGTGTGTGAGGTAATTTTGAGGTGGTTCTGACAAGTGTCGTCGGCATCTTCATATCTGTTATAGCCCAGCAACAGATGTGCTGCGTTCTAATTGGTCGGGCGAAGCACAGCCTGTGATTGGAGGTTCTAATGACAGTTGGTGACCTGAGGGTATAAATACCGGACAGTTGTAACAGATTTCTGAATCGCTTGTCATCTTGTCATCTGGTATTAATAAACATCATTACTCTCATGATCCATGGCTCCTGCGTCCTTTCACCCAATCTTTAAAAATATCTGGTCACGTGGGTGGCAAGCCACTCCCATCCGGTCACATGGGCGGCAAGCCACTCCCACAAAGGAGGCCACTCCCACAAAGGAGGCCACACCCACAGGTTTGAACAATTTTTGAAACCCACCACTGATAAGGATAGAAATGAAAGAAACCCCTCCAATCTAAATGCCAGTAAAACTCAAGAAGCTCTGGATTTCCTTAGGAAACATTAGGATATTCATTTACATTTTAAGGAGGACAGGCTTTACAATAAGAGTATTGAGGTTTGGTTTACATTGAGGGTCAGATCAGTTCTATGCAGACACATAAAGCCTCACACACTTGTAAATTGGGGTCAAGAACCTGTCTGGGTGGAGAGAACACAACCAACGCTTTCCTGAAATCTTTCCCTGTGCCAGGAAATAGACACCACACCCACGGACTCCTCCAGCTGAGCCAAGGAGTTCCAGGGACACAGGCAGCAGGGCAAGGCACGCCTCTGGAAAATACTTTTGCAAAGCATGTTCCGTCCTTTAAATCTTCCATTGCACATCGTTCAATTAATTTAAGGTGCTTCTTAAAGTAAAGCAAAATTCAAGAATAAAAAAGAGAGAATCTGTTCAAGGTCTAGTTGAGTCTATCAAAGCATTTCAAAATATTTTGCTGATTAAAGTTAATGTTGTTGGTATAAATAAATATTAAGTAAGGGGCACGGTCCAGTGAAAATAACCATTTTAAAGCTCCACCAGAAAAGGTTTAGGTTACAGCCAGGCTTATAGACACTTTAGTCCAATAGAATGCCAGGGGGACTTTACCTCCAAGTAGTAATAAATTGGTTTTCACATTACTAATTCTCTCATTCAATATATTACACTAAAAATGTTTTCCTAGTTTGATTGCTATTGTGCCCCAGCAGGAGCCGTTGGAGCTACCACCAGACTTCAACAGCGAGGGGCCCTATGAGTCGGCCCTGGAGGAGGTGGAGGACCCTGGACAGGGTTCTGACTTTGAGCAGGGCGCAGAGAGGCTGGTTGGCCACCAGGAGGCACCTGAGCCGTGGACCAGTGGGGAGGAGACAAGAGGGAGTGAGCCGGAAGCCAGTAGTGAGTTGTTCCTGGATGCACGCCATCGAAGAGCTACTAGGCGTCAGGAACAATTACACAATTACAGAAGGTAATTGCACTCAGCTGGTGGTCATTAGGTTCCTCTTCAGACTATAAAAGGAATGCTTGTGCACACGCCCCTCTTGCAGAAGGAATCAATGTTGGAGAACATTATTGTGAGCTTGGCAGGCTGGATTGCTGCCAAGCCTTATCTGTGCTGGGATTGCTGCTCAAGCTTGTCTGTGCCGGTTTGCTGCCAAGGACCTGTCTGTCTGTTAATTAATGCCGTAACTTATCTTTGGCTCGGAGTGTTTTCAGGGGAGGGCTTATTTCAATGCATGCTAAATTGGGCTTATTATCCGAGAAGGTCTTATTTTAGGGGGGAAAGGATAATAACAGCTGAGAGGGATATCAGAAACCATTTCTTTTACACACACATGCACATAAATGTATAATTTATATAAATTAATAGTTTTATATAAATTTGTATATAATTTTATCAGACAATCAGAAAGAAAAATTAAAAATTATTTTAATTTTTTTCTTTTCTGATTTCTTTTTCTTCTCCTTTTTCACATTTACTTTGCTATATATATATTTTTTTCTTAGAGCGTGTTTCTTACTATCTGTATAAAAGAACTGTTATGTTATCACCTTTGGCATTAACTGTAATAGTGGCTTTCAGATAAATCACAATGTTAATTCACTTAGCAGAGTTAGGAATACGGAGGCTAGGTGAATAGGAGCTGGTTTAAAATATGTCCACTACAATCCTATAAATATCTCCCAAGACATATGCCCCATGATCTGGGTTCATGCATTGCACTAAATGTACCATATAACGATTTGCTGGTTTGGTTAGCATGGTAGATGACCCTAGCTAATGCGATGGCATAATGTAATTTAATGCTCCATTAATTCATGGGTGCTATTTATAGGAAAGATCTGAACAGGGCCAGATTCTTTGCAGATTTTACTCTAGCCATGCAGAAAGATACAAATGCCATTTTTAGTGATGTACTGGATATATCTGGAAGCAGGGTCTGATCTTCTTAACAATGGATACTTCTATCCGTGGTTCAGGATTGTGGCAGGAATTCAGTTTTATCTTGGCTGTGGTGCAAAAAATGCGATACGTTTGATATGTCAAAACTTCAGAATAGTGTTTTGCATCAGCTTCACGCTGTGTCCTTATTATTACAGAGCAAGGTCTTGAAAGGGTAACATTTGGCCAGTGAAAGGGCATTGCTAGCCAACTCACCATGACAAGCTTCATGTACTGCTGTCCAAACACTTGCTGAAATTAAAACCACATGGAGGTACAAAAGTTTATTCCAACCACCCCCCACCCCCCCCACCCCCAAGGTGGAATAACTATGCATAGTATCCTCTCCCACTTAGAAGTCCCTCGGGACAATTCAAATGGACTATGAGTCTCCACCATCTCTCCAGCTGCCAATGTAAAGCTCCAAATGAAAACATTGGTGTTCGGAATCACAACAAGGCTGCAGGACCACCCTTATCCAATTAAAATGTCTTTGGCAATTATAGCTTTGTTCCCACATGTTTCATCAAAAGGCGGAGGGGTAGGGGTTGAAGAGAAACTCTTCTAGCCAGCGCTTTGAAATCGCCAAAAGAGTAACTCTTATCAGAAGCACAAATCAGGAAAGAAATGCATACAAGATAGCGTTCCAAATGCAGTGCCCTCCCTTCGCTGATGTTAAACATCAGTACATCAAAAGGATATGTGCTTACAAAATAATGGATGAGTGTATGAGAGAGGGAGAGCTTCCATCTCTGTTGGTTCAGTAAGCTATTTTTTTTTTAAAAAAATTCTACATTCTAGATAAGTTTTTTGGGACAGCACACACGAAGTTGAGGTTACCGTCTTTTATCATTCGCTTTTATCTTTCACTTATTGTTTTGTTTTATTTTTTTACACCCTCAGGAAGGATATTAATAAATGCTTTGCTCAGAGCTGCTGCTAATGGTGGTAAGTGTATTTGTGCAATTTGTACAATCGGAAGAGAAATCACAAGAAAAACCAACCGATTGATATAGCTCTAGTGGGCAGCCAAAAAAACTCCTTCATGGTTTTCATTCATTTACATTTATTATATTTATATTTTGGGAGGCGAAAGGTTGGGAAGCATGGGTTAGGAGGTATGGAGATACCTTCTTCCATTGCTTTTCATGCAGATAGACCTTCTGGTGTCTAAACATGTTCTATGGACACTGTATTGCACTGTATATTTATACAAAAACAGAATAGGACTTCCTTGTAATTATTTCAAATAAATGGCTATTTCTTTCTTATAAAGTATGAGGTATCATTCAGCTTTTAATAGTCTTCTCTTCTCTCCTCTACTATGTGCATAGCACCTGTTATAAAAAGGTTATCTTAAAATATATTATGTGATTTTTTTTCTCCCTTTGCTTTCATATTAGAAAGCTACATTTGTTCGTTTTTCCAAGAGAAACTGCATATTTTTGAGAAAAAGTAGAAATTCATTTCTACTTCTGCTTGCTGGCAATCATGGTCAATTGTTTGTTTACAAGGCTAAAAACAAATGCCTGTTTAATATATCTATCTCTTGTCCTTAACTCCAGATACAACACAAATTAATTCATTGTTTTTATATAGGAGAATTCTGTATCATTAGTCATCACTGCCTTGAGAATTGGTAGGTTACAAAAAACAGTCTTCTGCCACTTGGGGAAAATGTCCTTATTTGTACACCGTTTTTCAACTCAATGACATTCCATATGCAGCGAAATACTTTGAATTACTTAACCGGATGCAACTTTTTCAATGTAACTCTGTCCCCCCCAGAAAACAATGTAAAAACTTTATTCTGAAACTAAGCAGGGTGAAACTCTTAGCAGTAAACTTCTAACTCCAAATTAAGGCAGCAGAAAGACTGGTTGGTAGAAAACTAAACCGCAAAAAGAGTGAATTTCAATTTTCACAAAATGACTTCCAGCATTTTGCTGGCAATTCGCAGAAAATGTGACTGTCATGTCTACACCTACATATCAGAGGTGGGTTCCTACCAGTTCGCAGCTATTCGGTAGAACCGGTTCGTCAAATCTACCGAACCGGTTAGAAGAGGTTCCACCAGTGGACCCGGAAAGCAGGCCACACCTACAGAAGAGGTTCCAAAATTTTTTGAAACCCACCACTGGTCCTTGGATAGGATTATTCTACACTATCATGCTCCTATTTATAAAACTCAGTGCCTCTGTGAAAGGTAAGGATGACTACTGCGTTTGTGGTGCAATCAGAACATTGCGTGTGTTGAAGTTGTTTTAACGCAAACCAAAGATGCCTTTTAAGAAACAAGTTTACATCCTATTCTTATGCATGCCAGTGCTGTGTGTGAGGTAATTTAAGGTGGTTCTGACAAGTGTCGTCGGCATCTTCATATCCGGTCACATGGGTGGCAAGCCATTCCCATCTGGTCACATGGGCAGAAAGCCACTCCCACAAAGGAGGCCACACCCACAGAGTAGGTTCAAACAATTTTTGAAACCCACCACTGCTACACATAGTCCTCAACTTAAGTCCTAAATTGAAACCAGAATTTGCGTGGCAAAGATGGTTGTTTCAATGAGCCACGCCCAATTTTAAGATCTCTTTTGCAATGGTGGTTAAGCAAATCACTGAAGTTGTTCAGTGAATCATGTAGTTGTTTTGAATCTGGGTCCACATTTTGGACAGAGAGAACCATTGATTTGAAAGACAGGTCAAAGCAGTGGTGGACTGCTGTGTGGTTGGGTTAGTTTTGGGCGAACCCTTAGCTTTGATCACCGGCTGGCCCTACCCATCCACCCTTGTGATAAGCTACCCATTTATAATTAAATTTCTGGCTCATTCCCTCCACCCTCGCTGCCCAGCTGAGTTTTCCCCTGCCCCTGTCTTTCTCACTGGAGCTACCTGAGTTGATTACCTGCTTCTTTGAAGCTCCATTTCACTCCCAAAGGGGTGCATGCAAGAGAAGCTCATGCGCGCATGCTCACAACTTCACACTGGACTTCCAGCATCTTGCAGTGTGTGCCTCTCCATTCTTCCTCCGTACTCTGGGTCCTTGGTTTCCAAATGAGATGCAAAAGTTGCTCTCATCAGTAAAGAGGACTTTGGACCACTGAGCAACAGACCAGGTCTGTTTTTCTTTAGCCCAGGTAAGACGCTTCTGACGTTGTTTGTTGTTCAGGAGCGGCTTGACAAGAGGAATATGTCATTTGAAGCCCATGTCCAGGATCCGTCTGTGTGTGGTGGCTCTTGATGCACTCACTCCAGTCTCAGTCCACTCCTTGTGAAAGTCCCCAAGACTTTTGAATGGCCTTTTCCTGACAATCCTCCCCAGGCTGCGGTCATCCCTGCTGCTTGTGCAACTTTTTCTTCCACACTTTCCCCTTCCACATTAATGTGCTTTGATACAGCACTTTGGGAACATCCAACTTCTTTTGCAATTACCTTTTGAGGCTTTCCCTCCTTATGGAGAGTGTCAATGATGGTTTTCTGCACAACTGTTCAGGTCAACAGTCTTTCCCGTGATTGTGATTCCTACTGAACCAGACTGAGAGACCATTTAAAGGCTCAGGAACCCTTTTGCAGGTGTTATGGCTTAATTAGAGGGAGACACTTTGAGCCTGGAATATTGCACCTTTTCACAATATTCTAATTTTCTGAGAGTGTGGATTTGAGGTTTTCATGAGCTGTAAGCCATAATCATCACAATTATGACAAATCACGGCTTGAACTGTCTTGCTTTGCATGTAATGAGTCTATCTCATATATTAGTTTCACCTTTTAGGTTGCATTACTGAAATAAATGAACGTTTGCTCGATATTCTAATTTTTCGAGTTTCACCTGTGTTTGCTTTGTCTTTACCCAAACCTTCCCCTCCATTTCAATCAAACTATGGAAACAGCGTGTGCAAAAGAATTTTCCTGCTGAAATGAACTGGGAATATTTTCTGGATAAGGTAGTTCTGGGCACATTGACGATATCCTCCTGCAAACATCTATCGTTCCTTGATTGAAATGAATATCTGAACATAAAGGAAATTAGACAATATCCACTCCTCACATATGGTAAGGAATCTGTCTGTTGCTCTGGCCGTGACCCGTCTAAATCGCGGTCCACAAAAGCGCGCTCGACGAAAGCACGCATTTGACATCATCACAGCGCGACGAAAAAAATTAAAAATTGAAATAAAACTAAAATTAAAGCAAGCCGATTAACATAAAGGTAAGGGTTAGGTTGAGGGTTAGGGTTAGGGTTAGGTTTAGAGTGTTAGGGTTACGTTTAGCGTTAGGTTAAGGGTTAGCGTTAGGTTTAGCGTTAGGTTAAGGGTTACGTTTAGGGTTAGATTTAGGGTTAGGTTAAGGGTTAGGTTTAGGGTTAGGTTTAGGGTTAGGTTTGGGGGGGGTTAGGGTAACGTTTTCGCTTCATTTTTACATTTATCGATCACAGCGCGATGTTTTTGTCGCGCTGTGATGACGTCAAATGCGCGCTTTCGTCGAGCGCGCTTTTGTCGTCCGTGGTTTTGTGGTGGAACCGCTCTGGCATCAGAAAAATCCTAAAGATCAGATAATATTTTTATAGTAATAGTACTAGTACATTATAACTGCAACCTTGAGTCCAAAACTACTACGGAAAGTTTTAACATTTCACTGAAGATCATCTGTCTTAACGCAGTTTTCCATTTGGGGTGGAAGCTTTCAGTAATGCTTTGTTCTCATTAGATAGTAGCATATTTATGTCTTGTATCTATTAAGGGGGACAGCCTTTTGGAATCAGAAAAGACTAAAATTTGGCCACAGAATAACTGCAACCTGAGAGGAAACTAAAATCCACACCGCAAAATAAATATCTGTAGGAACTGATTTTCCCAACAGTTTTTAACGCAGAGCAGGTTTATGCGAGTTGTTCCTGTGTGGTTCTGATAATAAGTGATTACATTCTCATAGTATAATTATTTGTGATAAATCTCTGTGAGGCCTGTCCAAGATGGAGCAAAGCCCTCCTATTGGCCAGGATTAAAACTATGAATTGAACCATATATTTGAGCCCACCAACAGCAGCAAATAAATGACGAATATCTGGGGACCGTCTTCTGCCACATACCTCCCAGCGTCCGATAAGATCTCACAGGATGGCCTTCTCTGGGTGCCGTCAACTAGACAATGTCGTTTGGCGGCTCCTCGGGGGAGAGCCTTCTCTGTAGCTGCTCCGGCCCTATGGAATGATCTACCCCCAGAGATCCGGACTCTCCCCACTCTCACGGCCTTCAAAAAGTCTATTAAGACCTGGCTTTTCGGGCAAGGCCTGGGGCTCTTTTGAATGAGGTCCAGCCCCACTACGTTTTGAGTGTCTTGTGTTTTAACCTGCTTTGTTTTCTTTACTTTTTAAACTTTTTAGTACTTTTTAAATTGTCTTTTATGTAAGCCGCCCGGAGTCTTTCGGGATTGGGCGGCATATAAATTTATTAAACTTAAACTTAATATGGGCTCTGCTTTCTTGTAACAGTATCAATGGTGGAATCCAAATAATTTAACAACCGGTTCTCTGTCCTAATGACAACCTGGGTAGGTGTGGCTTGGTGATCACGTGACTGTGGGTGTGGCCAACTCAACGTCACTCAGCTTTGCTTTAGCTGTTACAATGTCATAAGGGTTATTCGGAGAGGCAGTTTCTGTAAGCAGGGCAACAAACCAGAATGTTTCCTTATAGAGCCGAGGTGGGTGCAGTACTGCAGGCCACTTCAGCTGACTGTTATCTGCAGTTCAGCGGTTCAAATCTCACCGGCTCAAGGTCGACTCAGCCTTCCATCCTTCCGAGGTGGATGAAATGAGGACCCAGACTGTGGGGGCGATATGCTGACTCTGTAAACCGCTTAGAGAGGGCTGAAAGCCCTATGAAGTGGTATATAAGTCCAACTGCTATTGCTATTGCTATTCCTGCCTTCCTTACAGGATTAGCCCTGTAAAGTGGGGAAAAAAACAAAAGGAGATTTCTTCCAACAACCGGTTCTCCGAACTGCTTAGAAAGTTAACAACCGGTTCTCCCGGATAGGTGCAAACTGGCTGAATCCCACCACTGAACAGTATGGAATCTTTCAACAAAGTAAAACCTTTGTAACTTCTTGAATGAAACACAAAAGTGGGTAATTTCTCGGTTTTTTCCCTTCATGCTGAACATTTTTATATGTTCTCTCTCTCACTCTCTCTTTCTCTCTCTCACTATGTGTGTGTGTGTTATTTTCTCCCTTTTTTGGGATTTATCTTTTTATTGCATTGCTTGTCCTTTCTTTTGAATTAGTTATTTCTTGTAAATGGAATGTGGCATACTAAATTGGAGTGGGTGGTAGTCTAATAAGTTACAGAAGTTCAGTTCACAGCTAAATCTTGGCTGTATCCCCATTTAATATCAGGTTGAAACCAATGCAGGAAAGTCTTAGGAATCTCAAGGGGGTGCTTTGTTTAAAGGCCTTTCCCAATGGATGTAGCAGTTTCTAGCAGTTTCTTTGAAGTGCTTGCCTGGACGCGAAGAGTTCTGACATGATAAGGATATGCTTCAGTGATGTTCCTCTACATGACTTATTAGACACAAATACAAAACGAAAATCTTAACAGTTCACATAACAACTGTTTTGCTTAGCAACAGAAATTTGGGGCTCAATTGTGGTGGTAAGTTGAGGACTACCTTTTTAATAGACTGAATTAAAAGAAGAAGAAAAAAATACAGTGAAAAACTAGGACTGATGTGAAAAAATCCTAGTGAATATAGAGGAAGAATTGACTCTCGCTTTCCTGGTAGATAAACTAATAATCAAACCTTCTGGTTGGAATGTATTTTTTCTCTTTCCTGCTTTCATTGTACATTTGCAATTCAAGCAAATAAAAGATGTCTTTTCAAACAAAGTTTTTTTATTTTTGTTACAAATTTTAAATTCTTTTGTAAACAAAGTGTTGCCTAGGTTTTCCCCTTTAACATTCTCTCATATACATAATTCATTTACATCATATTTCCATTTTCAATTTTAGCCATATTATTCTCTTCCCATATTTTCCATCTTAAACTTATTTTTTTCTTAACACATAAACAATATCATTATTTGCCTCTTCAGAAATAAACCCAATTTATCATTTCGTTTTCTGCTCTTATATTTTCTATAGTTAACATATATCCTCAAATTCATTTTTTTATAATAAGCATTAATGGCTTAATTAGTTATCCACAATTAAGAATGTTAATGTAATTCCCTCACACCTTAAATAACTACATATCATTAACCGTAGTAACATATTTCATTTTATTCTACTAATATATCACTCCTTTTCCTTCCTCCTTTTCTAACCATTTTCTCTTAGTTTATCTAAGATGTTCTCTTTAATGTTCAACTTTTCATTAATTTTTCTGGTTGTCTTTTTATCCCATGTTCTTAGATTCTTTTTAATTTATTTTTATTTTTATACGTATTATGTCTTTTCTTGCAAATTAAAGATGTCGGTTCCACCACAAATGCGCGTACGACAAAAGCGCGTGTGACTAAAGCGTGGTTACAAAACCGCGCCGTCAAAACCGGGGAAACGAATGAGCGCTGAAGCGCACCAACAACAGCGCGCCGACAGAAGCGCGCTGTAACATAACCCTAAACCTAACCCTAAACCTAACCCTAAACCTAACCCTAAACCTAACCCTAAACCTAACCCTAAACCTAACCCTAAACCTAACCCTAAACCTAACCCTAAACCTAACCCTAAACCTTACCTTAAATCGCGGTTCTGTCGGTGCGCTTTTGACATCGCGGTTTTAGCACCGCGGTTTTGTCTGCGCGCTTTTGACGTTCACGGTTATGTCGTGCCACGAAGATGTCAAAACCAGTGCACAAGTATCTAAAAAAAAGTTCTGCAGTGCTGTTCCTGGAATATCTCCCTGCTTGGGAAAATGGGAAATACATAACAGGATATTTTAAAACTTAAAAACGTTTTCTCAAAGGAAAAATTAGATATAGATGTTAAAATACATATCCACGCAGTTCCAAAATACCACAACCATCAGCTCATACGACATTTCTAGAATAACCATGATGTGGTTGCCTAAAAAGAGAATGTAAACTTTTGCTGCATTCTTTGAAGTTTTGATCACAGAACTTGGAAAACATATTACATTATTATGCAACAGACCCATCACCTTTCCCTTCAAGATGGATTACTTTGGCTGCCTCAAAGGAATAATGAATATTAATGAATTAGTAGTGGATACTGATGTATGTTTGGATTGCATTTAAAGAGGAAACTCTATGCCAGAAGTTTACAATCTCAAGTGAATCAGACAAAATCTATACTATATACATAGAAAAAGGGTTTTTAAATATTCAAACACTCCACTGAGGATATACTGTATCAATGATTACTGTA
The DNA here is from genome assembly GCF_009769535.1 of Thamnophis elegans. Taxonomy (NCBI): domain Eukaryota; kingdom Metazoa; phylum Chordata; class Lepidosauria; order Squamata; family Natricidae; genus Thamnophis; species Thamnophis elegans. Next base: position 3,461,687 of record NC_045548.1, read on the forward strand.
TACTGTTTGAACTCTCAGTGTTATCTGGAGTATTTTGGAAAAGGACATGACAGGTTTTTTTAACAAGAATAGTTTGTACTTGTGACCATTGAATGGCCAAAAGTACTTGGAACCTGCCACTCGATGGTGAAATTCAAAACTTTTTACTACCAGTTCTGTGGGCGTGGCTTGGTGGGAGTGGCAGGGGAAGGATAATGCAAAATCTCCATTCTCTCCCCACTCCTGGGGGGAACGATATTGCAAAAAGCAGCCAGAATTGGTATTTGCGGGTTCTCCGAACTATGATTATTCATATAATTTTGCAATCTTATTTCATTTATCTATTCTTCCAGTATTTAATGGCTCAACCACCACCGTTTTTGGTAAGCGTCAAAAGATAAGCAGTCTTACTAGCAGGTCCTTTACAAGATTTCACAGGACACAGTAAGGTGTGGTCAAATTATGAAGAGAATGACTTCTTCTCATGAAAAACATACTACCTTATTTTTTCTTCCTTGGCGATTGTATGACGTTTCTCAATTGTGTAGGTGCTTCTCCTATGACAACGTTGGAAATGGGTTCATTTGAACTGCCAGCAGCCTCACAATTGTAATAATAAACATTAGGTTTAGGTTTATTAGATTTATATGCCGCCCTTCTCCCAAGGACTCAGGGCGGCGTACAACATTAAAAGAAACACATAATACAAAAGTTTTTAAAAAAATTAAATAGAATATCCCAAACAAACCCAATTAGAATTGACAATGACATTTTTTTTTAAAAAATCGATTAAAATTAACAATGATCAATCATTGCACCACAAACGCAGTCGTCATCCTTACCTTTCACAGAGGCACTGAGTTTTATAAATATGAGCATGATAGTGTAGAATAATCATATCTAAGGACCAGTGGTGGGTTTCAAAAAATGTTGGAAGCTCTTCTGTAGGTGTGGCCTGCTTTCCGGGTCCACTGGTGGAACCTCTTCTAACCAGTTCGGTAGATTTGACGAACCGATTCTACCGAATAGGTGCGAACTGGTAGGAACCCACCTCTGGTTCACAACCTTTCACATTTCACAACTGATACAAAAGTAGGAAAAACAAGCTGCAGTATCAATATCAAGGAAGCATTAAACATAAATACCAAAGAAATCGTTCCAAGTTAGAACACATAGAATTCTTGCACAATGTAACTGTGATATTGCCTCTTTAAATTTGAAAGTAGGGTTTAGTTAGCTGTTTATTGTACTTTAATCTGACTCACTCCAGTAAAATGGAGGATAAAAACCTAAATGCACTTTTTAGACTAATCCTTGGATAAACCTGACAAGTAGGTGACAGTTCCAATTTTATAGATTCAATAGCAGCAAAAGAAGTAAGGTAAGATCAGTGATGCAACAGGAAATATTAGAATTTTCTGTATTCTACATTAAAAGGGACTCATTTTTATAACTATCTGTTACGGGATACACTAATGCATCTGTGATCAAGGCTGAATGATCTCCTACATTTCTTATAAAAAAGAAGCTAAAATCAAAGGCTTAAAGGCTAACGTTAAAGACATATTGATTCTTCATGAAACACATCTCTCTACTGACCGATATAGCTGTTTGATCTTTGCTAAATACAAACTTTGCACATTCTGTGCAGCCAAATAAGAATTTTTTATTTCATTGGACTAGGCAACAATATTAAAAATTACAACAACAAAAAAAAGCTGTCCAGTAAATTATTAAAGTAAGGCCAGCCGTGTATTAAAATGCAGGTGTAAAAGATTTCTTAGATTTTCATCCCGGCGGAGCTACAAGAACAATATCAAGCAAGGAGAAATTGTTCTTCCTATTACTCAGCCCATCATTTTTCTTAAGAATCTAAAGCAGGGGTAGTCAACCTTTTTATACCTACCGCCCACTTTTGTATCTCTGTTAGTAGTAGAATTTTCTAACCGCCCACCGGTTCCACAGTCATGGTGATTGATAAAGTAGGGAAGTAGCTTTACTTTATAAAATTTATAAAACAGAGTTACATCAAACCCCTACCTAAAGCAATGTTGGCAAACCTTTTCGGCACCAAGTGCTGGAAACCGTAAGATAATCTTCCCAGTGCGCCAGTGGTGGGTTTCAAAAATTGTTTGAACCTACTCTGTGGGTGTGGCCTCCTTTGTGGGAGTGGCTTGCCGCCCATGTGACCGGATGGGAGTGGCTTGCCGCCCATGTGACCGGATATGAAGATGCCGACGACACATGTCAGAACCACCTTAAATTACCTCACACACAGCACTGGCATGCATAAGAATATGATGTCAACTTGTTTTTTAAAAGGCATCTTTGGTTTGCGTTAAAACAACTTCAACACACGCAATGTTCTGATTGCACCACAAGCGCAGTAGTCATCCTTTCCTTTCACAGAGGCCCTGAGTTTTATAAATATGAGCATGATAGTGTAGAATAATCATATCCAAGGACCAGTGGTGGGTTTCAAAAAATTTTGGAACCTCTTCTGTAGGTGTGGCCTGCTTTCCGGGTCCACTGGTGGAACCTCTTCTAACTGGTTCGGTAGATTTGACGAACCGGTTCTACCGAATAGGTGCGAACTGGAAGGAACCCACCTCTGCAGTGCATGCATGCACACCGGGCGCCTGTTCAAGAGATGCCTCTGCGTGCCACTTCTGGCACACGTGCCACAAGTTCTCCATCACGGACCTAAAGTGACTTTTACTGAGAAAAATGGCAATTGGAAGGACATTCAGCGAACTGCAGTCCAGCCTAAAAGAATTATGTTTAGTGTTGAAACATTTTTGAACATTAAAGAAAAGTAGCTATAAGAACCCTACAAGCAAAGCTATTGATTGATTGTTAGCTTCCTGAACAATTGATTTTCTAAGATGGGATGCTATTGGTATACCACAACCTTTCTTCTTTACAGCACTGTCTTGTTTGCAACGATAGAAAAGTGCTGTATGGGTCTTTAAAATTTCTTTCTCCAGCAAATACAATTTTGTCCGTTTAAGACGTTAAACTGCTGAAACCGTTGCTTCCAGAAAGATACACAGTGATGCAATGAATCAAACCCTTTTACTTTAATGAAATAATGATTATCTCAAGGGTCACTTGGATAACTAATTGGGGTCCCTTCCACAAGAAGCAAGTTTCTCAGGTTGAACATCCTGTCCAGACAGCAAATACAATGGAAAAAACAAGACTACTGTAAAGGCAGCAATGAGATTCAGGAAGAGCAACATCCGGTTTGCCTATGAATAAATGGGGATGACCTGGAAAGACCTCACAAAAGGAGAAGAAGAAAAAAAGAAACAAAAGGAAAAAAGAAAAGGGATAAGATTTATGATATATATACATACACTAAGCAATACACTAGGGATAATTTGTCTTTATCGTTTATTCTGAACTATGCTTGTTTAAGATGTGAACTGCTTATTGGAACAATTGACCTTTAGAGCTATTCCACCCTAACAATCAAGCAGGGGGGGAGTTGAAGAATTTTAGCAACCAGTTCTCTGCCTGGTTGCTGGGTGGGCGTAGCCATGGTGGGGGTGGCCCAGTGGTGGGATTCAGCTGGTTCGCACCTATTCGGGAGAATAAGCAGTTCTAAGCAGTTCAGAGAACCGGTTGTTGGAAGAAATCTCCTTTTGTTTTTCCCCACTTTACAGGGCTAATCCTGAAAGGAAGGCAGGAAGGAAACTATTCTGGTGTTGTTTCTAGCCTCATGTTTTTTTAAAAAATCATTATTCTGCGATAATTTTTTTTTAAACACATAAGCACATCAACAAAAACAAACACATCACTTAAAAACAACATAGGAACAATAAGTTCCATCCTATATCATACAGCAGTTCCGAATCGGTTTCTTTGCAGTTAGTGTTTTCCCTACTATACATTTCCATCTTTCATTCCTAATCTCCTTATTCGTTATTATTCCATTTTCCATTTTCATTTTCACTTGCACCTTCCTATTCAGCAATCCTAAGGCTTCTCCCTCCCTCCCTCCTTCCCCCCCTCTCTCTTTCTCTCTCTCTCCATCCTCATTCACATATGCACAGTTCAACAGCTATGCCTGGAGGGAAATGGCACAACTGGATTTTGGAAGCATTTGCATTCCGAAAATCTGACTTGTAACTTTATGAATGCCATTATTACAAAAGAAAAATAATTGTAGCTAAACTAATTATAAATAAACTAATCACTGAGCTGTGGTGGCACAGTGATTAGAATACAGTTATTGCAGGCTAACTCTGCCCGCTGCCACGAGTTCTATCCTGACCAGCTCAGGGTTGACCCAGCCTTCCATTTTTCCGAGGTCAGTAAAAATGAGGAATTAGATTGTTGGGTGCTGTATGCTGACACTATAAATCATCAGAGAGGCCTGTAAAAGCATTGTGAAGTGGTATATAAATCTAAATGCTGTTGCTATTGCTAAATATGCAAGACTCGGGACGCAGTTATAGTCACAATAATAATCAATGTGAACATTTAGCAAAATGATTAGGGCTCTTCCTTTTTGAAGTTAAGTCTTTAAATAATCTTCTTATAATAGGTGCTATTTATTTGGTTGAGTGCACATTATTGATAATGTGCGAGCTGCACTGGCTGCCTATTGGTCTCCGGATACGCTTCAAGGCGCTAGTCGTCACTTATAAAGCCCTTCATGGTATTGGACCTGGGTACTTGAGAGACCACCTGCTGCCAATCACCTCCACTAGACCGATTAGATCCCACAGATTAGGCCTCCTCCGAATTCCATCCCCCGGCCAATGCCGACTGGCAACTACCCGGAGGAGAGCCTTCTCTGTGGCTGCTCCGACCCTCTGGAACGATCTCCCCGTGGAGATTCGAACCCTCACCACCCTCCAGGCCTTCCGCAAAGCCCTTAAAACCTGGCTGTTCCGACAGGCCTGGGGCTAAAGAGTTTTTGCCCCCCTTCTCGAATGGTATGACTGTTGTGTGTTTTAAATTATGCATTGTTTTGTGTTGTTTTTAATTTTTGTTTGTATCCCCCTTCCCTGGTTTGAGTTGTGAGCCGCCCTGAGCCCCCTTCGGGGGAAAAGGGCGGCATATAAATAAAATCAACATTCAAACATACATTCAATGGAATCCAAATCCTTCCCTAGGGATAGAAAGCCAATAAGGAGGAAGCAGGAGGGATCAGAAAGAAGGAAGGAAGGGAAGCAGTTTAGCAGTTATTTGCCAAAAAAAAAAAAAAATCATTCTAAATAGTTACAATATGAAGTACATATTTTAATACATAAATTGTCCCTGCAATATTTATTGGAACTAGGGATGCTGATAATATGGAGTTATTTAGCTTATTTTGGAAAGAAATAAACATACAGTATTTTGAAAAATAAGTTTTGTGAATCGTAATCTATGTTTTCCAAAGAGAACCAGTAGATGGCGGTACAGACTACACACAAAAGTTCATTACTGTACAGCTGGGAATAACAATTATAAAGACGTGTTTGAATTAGTCTTAGCTATACTTAGTAACCCCACCAAATTATCATATTATTCCAAAAGTTCTACATTGGTATTCATTGATTGTGATTAATACCTTTTTCAAGTTGCCAAAAAGTTGCCTCTACAAGGTGCCTCTACACTTGGAGATCACCAGCAGATACACAAAATAATATAGCAAAGAACCAAACTGACTATTTTGCAATAAACAAAAGATTTAGAAACTCAGGAAAATCAGTAAAGACATACCCAGGCGCAGATGTACTATCTGATCATAATCTATTACTTGCCGAAGTCCAGCTGAAACTAAAAAGGATGAAAAATCTGAATCCTCCTAAGCCAAGAATTGGCAGTGACTTTATCATTAAACACGGAGATAAGATAAAAGAAGAACCAAAAATTCATTTAAGGGAAAACAACAACCTAAATAATGAAGCTGTAGAAGTGAACTGGAATAAATTTTAAAATGCAATAGTAGAGGTAACAAATTCAAAACAGAGAGGGGGGTACCTCAATAGCAATAGCAATAGCAGTTAGACTTATATACCGCTTCATAGGGCTTTTAGCCCTCTCTAAGCGGTTTACAGAATCAGTATATCGCCCCCACAGTCCGGGTCCTCATTTCACCCACCTTGGAAGGATGGAAGGCTGAGTCAACCTTGAGCCGGTGAGATTAGAACCGCTGAACTGCAGATAACAGGCAGCTGAAGTGGCCTGCAGTACTGCACCCTAACCACTGCACCACCTCAAGAAACAAGAGTGGATGACGGCTGAAATTCTTCATCTCATGGATGAAAGAACTCTTATAAAAAAATAAAAATAAAGAAAAATACAATGAAATGCTTAGAAGAAAAATTGGACTGGCAAAAGAAAAGTGGTTTGCAAAGAGATGCCAAGAAATAGAAAAGACAGAATGTATTCATGATAATTTCAACTTACACAAAAAAGTGAAAGAAAGCAGCAGGTGTCTACAAAAATAAAACTTTGTTGACAAGGAGGGGGAAATCATCTTGGATGTGGATGAAAAACTAAGAAGGCAAAAGGAATATATTGAAGAACATTTTGAGGACACTAGGGATGATATTGATATAGAAAGTTGTTCTGACCCCCCTCGTCCCACACCAACACACACTCTGAGCCAAAGATAAGTTACAGCATTTAATTAACAGACAGACAGGTCCTTGGCAGCAAACCGGCACAGATAAGCCGTGGCAGCAATCCAGCCTGCCAAGCTCTCCATAATGTTCTCCAACATTGATTCCTGTGTTGACTTCTGCAAGAGGGGCGTGTGCACAAGCATTCCTTTTATAGTCTGGAGAGGAGCCTAATGACCACCAGCTGAGTGCAATTACCTCCTGTACTTGCACAACTGTTCCTGACGCCTATTAGCTCTTCAATGGCGTGCATCCAGGAACAACTCACTACTGGCTTCCGGCTCACTCTCCCTTGTCTCCTCCCCACTGGTCCAAGGCTCAGGTGCCTCCTAGTGGCCAACCAGCTTCTCTGCGCCCTGCTTGGAGTCGGAACCCTGTCCAGGGTCCTCCACATCCTCCAGAGCCGACTCAGAGGGCCCCTCGCTGTCGGAGTCTGGTGGCAGCTCCAACGGCTCCTGCTGGGCCACAACAGCAACCTAAATTTTTGTCTCAATTGTGGTCGTAAATTTAGGACTACCTGTATCAGGAGAAGTTTCTCTCAGGAGGACCTCCTCATCTAGCCATTCAGTGGTGGGATTCAAATTTTTTTTACTACCGGTTCTGTGGGCGTGGCATGGTGGGCGTGTCAGGGGAAAGATACTGCAGACTTGGAATGAAGCATATGGCAGAATTCTAAGTTGGTGCCCAAATGCCTCTTCCACAGAGATGCATTGAGCTCTCCCCCCAAACTGGAATATTTTTTTTATTTTTTACTGCAGCTCCAGTCAATTCAACCTCATTTTAAACATGTTTTTTCTTTTGGTAGATTCTTCCAGCATACCATTCTGTTTGGTTTTCAAAATCTCGATTGCTGCTCGCTGATTGACAGACAGAATTCTTAACCCTTTTACTTAATTTCTGTTGAATTGGAAAGAATAAAAAAATAACATTGCTCCTTGATGCTTCTGAAGAAAATTGTCTAATACTGACAGTTTCTTGAACATCAAGGTATAGCCTGCTCATGTTCAAATTCTCCATTTCTTAGAGCCAAGAGCCGAGGTGGCGCAGTGGTTAAATGCAGCACTGCAGGCCACTTCAGCTGACTGCAGTTCTGCAGTTCGGCTGTTCAAATCTCACCGGCTCAGGGTTGACTCAGCCTTCCATCCTTCCGAGGTGGGTGAAATGAGGACCCGGATTGTTGTTGGGGGCAAATATGCTGACTCTGTAAACCGCTTAGAGAGGGCTGAAAGCCCTATGAAGCGGTATATAAGTCCAACTGCTATTGCTATTAGTACCTCAGTAAATACCTTTTCTGGTATTCTTTTTCAAGGCTTTAATCTACTGTACTATTTTAACAACACATCATTTGATTGACAATGTGAGGTTGCTATAATTTATACTAGATGCAGCATCTGGTTTTGCTGCTCTTTCTACTGCCTTTATTTTATTTTATTTTGCTCTGAAGAATTATTAATCCCAAGCTTCACATCTACATCAGCAGTCAATATTATCTGCATTGTTCCATCATTCACCTCACTATTTTTACAGACTTCAGTCAATGACAATTTGGAAAATTATGAGGAGAGTTAATGTTGCATGACTGACCAATCCATATCCCGAAGTTAAAAGAATGAAGGATGTATCTTCAAATGAAATCCAGGATGCTTATTACATGAAAAGGAATGCTCTTCACTTCATACTTCTTCTTTTTTTTACCATATGAGCTACATTTGTTTTTAAAAGCTGTCTTTCTTTTCAAGGGCACAGAGAAGCATCTTTCAGACAAAAATTATATAGCAAGGTAAATCCACCTCTTCATATTATTCAAACAACTTTTACATACCGCATCAGAGGTGGGTTCCTACCAGTTTGCACCTATTCGGTAGAACCGGTTCGTCAAATCTACTGAACCGGTTAGAAGAGGTTCCAACAGAAAGCAGGCCACACCTACAGAAGAGGTGAACCAAAAATTTTTGAACCCCCCCCCCCCACACACACAGACAGACAGGCAGACTCACACAGAGAGAGAAAGACAAAGAGAAAGAAAGGAAGAAATAAAGAAAGAAAGAAAGAAAGAAAAAAGAAAGAAAAAGTGAGAGAGAGATGAAAGAAAAAAGGAAAAAGAGACAGAGAGACAAAAGGAAGGAAAGAGAGAGAGAGAGAGAACACGTGGTCGGCAAGCCACTCCCACCAGGTCACATGGCCAGCAAGCCACTCCCACAAAGGAGGCCACACCCACAGAGTAGGTTTGAAAAAAATTTGAAACCCACCACTGCACCACATGTATCTTTATCTATAAGTACCACATCATTTGGGATTTCCAAACTGGGGGAAGCAGCAATAATTTTAAGAATCAAAGCGTGTATCTTCCCAGCTTTCAGTGATTGTTAAATCCAAGGCCCATGGAAGACAGTATGAACCCTGAGAATTTGAATATTTGAAAGTGTTTATTCCATACAACTAGATCCAGTATTAGCAGAAAATTCCTGTACATTATAATCTAAATCAAGACTAATTGCCCTGCTAGACTTAAGTAGCGATTTACTGGGAAATCTGTACATGTAGTTTGATAACACTTCTACGTATGCATTTCTTGAAGGTTCTAGAAATTAATATATTTTTTTAAAAAAATTAAGGGTCATTTTAAAATACACTGTCCGAAGCAACTATCTGCAAGTTAACCTCTTCAACCTAAAGGTATTCAGATATCCCTCCCCCCCCCAATATGTTTGCAGTATACAAGGTTTAGAAGGCTGCAAAAGGTTCACCATTTCCAAAAAATCAGCAAATCCTACCAAAGTAGGATTTTTTAGGGAGGGAGGATATTCATTTTTCTAAGGATTGATACTGGGCTGTCAACAAAGCTACCACAGTGACCTACTGTAAAGAGTCTTTTAAATTTAATCATTTCAGAAAAAGAAGGATTTTGGCAATGTGGTTTCTCATACAAGTGTGAGAAAAGCTGCACCTGTTTAAATGTTCTCTTAGACTGCTATTAAAGATTAGAATCACAGAATCATAGGGCTGGAAGGCAAAGTGGATGATGTCTTCTACCCAAGGCAGGAGTCTTTATACCATTCTGGACAAATGTTGTCTAATTGTTTCATGAAAACATCTTGCTCTGGGAAGCAAGCTGTCCCATTGATTAATCATTTTGTTCGGAAATTCATCCTTAGTTCCAAGTAGGATCTTGTTTTGATAAGCTTCCACCCATTGCTTTTCATCCTGCCCTCAAGTGCCTTGGAGAACAAATCAACCTCTTTCCTGGGACAATCCTTCAAGTATTGAAAGACAGCTATCATGTCACCCCTAAGCCTTCTTTCCATAAACTCTTAAGCTCTTCCCCCATTTCTTTTTCTCACAGTATTTATGTCTCTAACAAAAATATGGGGATGACAAAGAGATTGTTGAAGTATCAACAGACATTACTGGCCTGGTTCCAATTATCAAGTGTTTGGAACAATGAGTTAGAAACAAAATCATGGTCATCAATCTTCTGGAGGGAGAAGACACTTGAACTGGGGGATGATATGATCAAATCTAGCATCCAGAAATGGCTCTGATTTACTATTTTTAGACTCAGAATGTAATTAACTATTTGCTCATATTATACTTTATGTTCATGATTTCAGCTGCACTTTCGTTTCATTAAAAAAAAATAGGAATTTCTCCTGATTTTTGTACAATGTATGCACATTGTTAAGAGCTTAAGTTCACTTTACTACTTTTGTGATATTAGGGCAGAATCACTATTTTATTTTTCTATCTTCAACTAAAGTAATGACATTCCAAGTAAAGTGGATTAATCTAGTTTTGCAAATTTCTACATCTCAGATCTGCTTTTGATTAGTACCAAGGAATTTGTTATGGGCGAAGCATTGGTTTGATAACTGACTTTTGCTTCTAATGTTGACAAAGTAGTCAAACTAAATTACAGATGCACTATGATTAAAAAGGATCTGTATGAAATTGAGTTGTAATTACAAGAGGAATATATATACAGTGCTAGCAGTATTTAATTTTTAGGGTGTTGTTAATGATTCAGCCCCAGCTGATATACATTTACTGACATTAATTGTTATACTGATTTATTTTATATTTATTTACACAGATCACATAGCTTTTCTCGTCTTGAGAGTTCTACATCCATTGTCAATTTTACATTTTATTTGTCTAAGAAGCAAGTATTTAGTTCTTTAAAAAAAATTATTTGAACAAATCAAGAAAACATTGAAATAAATAAAACCTCATAAAGAACTCCCCCACCCGAAATAAAACTACACACACACACCAGTGGTGGGTTTCAAAAATTGTTCGAACCTACTCTGTGGGTGTGGCCTCCTTTGTGGGAGTGGCTTGCCACCGATGTGACCAGATGGGAGTGGCTTGCCGCCCATGTGACCGGATATGAAGATGCCGACGACACTTGTCAGAATCACCTTAAATGACCTCACACACAGCACTGGCATGCATAAGAATAGGATGTAAACTTGTTTTTTAAAAGGCATCTTTGGTTTGCGTTAAAACAACTTCAACACACGCAATGTTCTGATTGCGCCACAAACGCAGTAGTCATCCTTACCTTTCACAGAGGCACTGAGTTTTATAAATATGAGCATGGTAGTGTAGAATAATCATATCCAAGGACCAGTGGTGGGTTTCAAAAAAGTTTGGAACCTCTTCTGTAGGTGTGGCCTCCTTTCCGGGTCCACTGGTGGAACCTCTTCTAACCGGTTCGGTAGATTTGATGAACCGGTTCTACCGAATAGGTGCGAGCTGATAGGAACCCACCTCTGACACACACACGCACACAAATAAAATCTATCCTCTACCCCAACAAGTCCTAGTTGCAGGTTTACATAAATCAATTTGTAATTTTAAGGAGATAAAATGTTAAGCAGTATATGCCAAGCCATGTTCATAAATCTATAAAATCCAGTAAGATATATTGTGTTTTTAATAGAGTAAAAATGGAACCAAATTTGATTATAGCCAAAATGTTTTTTTTTCCCTCTTTCCTAGTAGGCTAACATTTTAGTCTGTGCAATTTTCCACACTTTTAAATAGCATTTGCCAAAGAAACACGCACTTAGTTGTTGAGTATTTCACCGGAATGAATGTGAAGAGAACATAAATGGAATGAATGTCTTATCTTGTACGACTTTGTATATTCCAGACAATAGAATTGTTATACCGTGTTTCCCCGAAAATAAGATAGGGTCTTACTTTCTTTTGACCTCTGAAATAAGCAATTTTCAGGGAGGGCTTATTTTCCAGGGAGGGCTTATTTTAGCGCATGCACTCAAAAGGCCGATTAGGCTTATTATTCGGGGAGGTCTTATTTTCAGGGGAACAGGGTACTAGAATTAATTAGACTAAGGTTCATGTTATTACAGGCTACTATGTAATTTTTGAATCCCTTCAAACTAAAGGAGTAAATAAATAGGCTCGACTCACTACTTTTTGGATTATCATCCCAGAATGCTGCTAAATAATGGGGCCCAGAGTTTCAAAAAATATTATTGCACATAGTGTTGCTTTAACTGTGTTTATTTCCTTTTGGCAACAGGAGCAGGTGCTTTCCCAGGTTTAACAAGGGAATAAAACATCAGAAGTTATTTTTATGTACTAATAGAACATTGTACAGAGTATATAATATAATATTTCCTTTTATTAGAGCCTTTCTTCTACAGCTGTGAGAAAATAACTTTCTCACAGATGTAGAAGATAGACAATTCAATGTATCATAGGAATTCAAATAGTAAAGTGTGTAATGCATACATTTTTTTAAACAGTCTTACTTTCAGAAGTGACTTAGTCCACTAATTTTATAACAAAGCCAGATACAATCTTGCCAATAGCCAATTTTCACTGACGAAAGTGGACAAGCTTCTTAATGTCTAGACTAAATCATGGACATTCCTTGGAAAATTAACAGGAACTTTTGGTCTGGATTTACCATAATACGTTCAATTATGTGGAAGTAATCTGAGATTTTTGAACGTATGTTTAAATCCAGAGAACTCCAAAGTTTTGTATTATTAGAAGCCAGGGAAAGTTTTTGTTTTATGAAGAATGTGTGGGACAATATGTCAGTTTAGAAATGTGTGTGTGTGTGTGTGTGTGTGTGTGTGTGTGTGTGTGTGTGTGTAAAATAAAATTCTGGAATAGAAAATGTAAATATGCGTATGAAAAGGAATCTATCCCATTAAAGTAAGAAAAACGTGTTTAGCATTGCTGCATATCAATTTTACCTCACTCCTGTGATTTTAAATAGGATATTCATATTCACCCTCCAAATATTTTCTATGAATCAATATCTACACATTTATAGATATTATAGATTTATAACTTGCCGTAGTTGTTAAGTGAATCACTGCAGTTGTTAAGTTAGTTGAAGTATCCAGCCCCACTTCAATTCAATTGTGAATGTTGTTGTATTTTTAAATTGTTGTATTGTCTTGTATTGTCTTATTTATCCCCTTTCCCTGTTTTATTGTAAGCTGCCCGGAGTCCTTCGGGAGTGGGCGGCATACAAAACTAATAAACTCAAACTCAAATCCTGAAATATTAGTGTTAGGTGACAGTATTGGCTGGATCTTTTAAACATCCAGGCTACATTAGTTCTACTATACATTAGTTATTCTCAACGTCCAAGGGAAGGAACGTCTGTCTTGTCCATTTCATTGCTATCTGATTTTCTAATGTAGTAAAACTTTGCTTGTTATCCCTTCAGCCAGCCCACCCAATTTCATAAAACTTCAACCAGATCAACTTCATTTTGTCTTCTCCATTTCCCTTTTCTACTTTATGACTTGGCTCAAAACAGTATCATCCTTTCTTGCCTTTTAAACCTCAACAATCTTCAGTCCCTGAACTAGTTCCTTCTTACTATGAAACATGGGAATAATCCAGTGTTGGGATTCAAATAATTTAACAACCGGTTCTCTGCCCTAATGACTATCTGGGTAGGTGGGGCTCAATGGTCATGTGACTGGGTGGGCGTGGCCAACGCAAGGTCACTCAGGTCGATGGGCGCTTCGTCTTAGCTGTTAGAATGTAATAAGGGTTAACCGGAGAGGCAGTTTCTGTAAACAGGGCAATAAAGATTAGGCTAGAAACAACACCAAAATGTTTCCTTCCTTCCTGCCTTCCTTGCAGGATTAGCCTTGTAAAGTGGAAAAAATACAAAAGGAGATTTCTTCCAACAATCGGTTCTCTGAACTACTTAGAAAGTTACCAACTGGTTCTCCCGAATAGGTGCGAACCGGCTGAATCCCACCACTGGAATAATGACTCTCCCACTATCCCAAGAATCTACAGTTACTCCCTAACAATTGGGGAAAAAAAGTATATCAGTTACAAATTGTGTAGCAAGGTTGTCATAAATTATTTACATTCACCAGGCAGCAGGATTAAAACAATACTGGAACTATTTCCTCAAATAATACAAGGAAATTGTTGGCCTGCGCCATTCTAGAATGTTATACCGTAAGATGCTATACCAGCAAGCAGCAGAATTATGTATGGAAACAAAGGAGTATCTTTAAAAACATGGCAGAATGCCACAGTATTATAAAGAAAAAATTACTCATGCATCAAGATGGTATCTAAACATATTGCTAAAAAGTCAGGTCTTTGCCAAATCCTTTTGTTTTCTCTCATGTATTAGTAACATCCTTTTAAACCTCAACAGACCGTTTAACCTTCTCATAAATGAAATCAGACTCACCCTCCCCTTTTCTACCTTTGCCATTAATTTTCTACTCTCCCTGCTAAATGATTCCTATTTTTTCTTCCTATCCTCACTCCTCTCAAAAAACGATGCATTTGTTTTAGCATGAGATGTATGAAATTGTTAAATAGTAAGCCAAAAATAGCAACCCCAATTTAATAATTTCATACATCTCGTGCTAAAACAAATGCATCTTATTATATGGCGCAGTGATTCTCATGTTACACTGAGACTTACTGTGGTTTACCACATTGTGCTTATTATATACAGAAACTTTCTTCCTTTCATGAAACTTGTAGGCTTCAAGATCTTGGAAAATATTGGTATTTCCGAAGCGGAAATACACCAATGAGAGGAAGAGTGGGAAATAGAAGAGAGAAGAAAGATGGGAAGAGAAGGATAGGAGAGAGGGTAAGGGGGGAAGATGAGGAGGATAAGGAGGAGTGGAATGAAGAGAGAGGAGAAGGAGAAAGGAAGGGGAAGTAGAGTAGAAAAGGATGATGGAGGGAAGAAAGGAGGTGGGAGAGAGGTAGAAGAAAGAGGTGTATGGAGAGCAGAAGACTAATAATGGGTTTTTATCTTTCTGGGCATTGATGACAAGAGGAATTGATGTAATTACTACTTAATACAATAGGATACTGGCTATGTAATAGTATACATGTGATTGTATGTTATGAAAATGGAAAATAAAAGAGAGAAATCTAAAAAAAATGATCTTGGAAAATATATTTCAATATTGTGATGTCTTCAGTCAATATTTTTTTACCTGTTATAACCCTACAGATTCAAACTGCGAACTTAAAAGCAAGATGGAAAGAATATTGATGCACTCAAATTCTGGCACTAAAACAGACTTTTTTTTTAAAAAAAAAAGTTTTTATTGTTTTTATTAAAGAGAAACACAAAAGGAAACACAAAATCATCTTTCATTACAGCTTGTAGAAAGCGTAATCCATTGGTTACAGGTACATTTCGTGCGTTTCTTCCACAATCATTACATATATTTCATTCAATTTGGGTTGGACATTATAGAATTTATATATTTTTACTATCACTGCACCACACTTTTCATTAAATTAGGGTTTTAAGGACAGAACCACCTACATTTTCCCCCCCAATCTCAATGAATCTGCCATAACTTTACATCTTTATACCATATTCTAAAAGAAAGTTGATTAAAAGACTTTCTTTTAACAGAGCCGAGGTGGAACAGTGGTTAGAGTGCAGTACTGCAGGCCACTTCAGCAGACTGCTATCTGCAGTTCGGCGGTTCAAATCTCACCGGCTCAAGGTTGACTCAGCCTTCCATCCTTCCGAGATGGGTGAAATGAGGACCCAGACTGTGGGGGGGCGATATGCTGACTCTGTAAACCGCTTAGAAAGGGCTGAAAGCCCCATGAAGCGGTATATAAGTCTAACTAATAAATAAATAAAAGGATAACTAACATTCCCTACCACCACCACCACCCAAACTCACAAATTAACACTTCTGTCCCTAAAACAGACTTTTAAGGATATAGAAAGCAGCCAGGAAAACCAACAAATGGATCATGGAACAAATCCATTAAGGGATTTTTCATTTAAACCATCAGACTCATGCATGCTCTGATATTTTGGGACACATTATGCAAAGACCCGGCTTCCTTGAGAAGTCCATCATGTTGGGGGACGATGAAGGATCAATCCTGAAGACCTTTCCTGGGCTGCATTTCATTCCTCCTTAAGTAGGGGGCGCCCTCTCCGGAGAATTTCCTTTCAGGGGCCACGCATGCGCTCTATGCGCCGGGATCTTTTTTTCCCTTTCAGCTAGCCCAAAACCCGGAAGCGTCCTTCAGTCGGCGGGTGCGCATGCCGCTCTGTCCTTTTCAGTTCCTCCGCCTGTCCCCCCCCCCCAGCTCTTTCTAGCGCCCCCCCCACACCCCAATCCTCTCGAGTTCCCCCCCTCAACCCCATTTCGCTTTTCAATACCGCTGAGCCTCTTGCCGGCTCCCTATATTACACAGGGGTTTCCAACCTTGGCCACTTGAAGACTGGTGGACTCCAACTCCCAGAATTCCTCAGCCAGCAAAGCTGGCTGAGGAATTCTGGGAGTTGAAGTCCACAAGTCTTGCAAGTGGCCAAGGTTGGAAACCCCTGCGGCCTATAACATTAAAAAAAAGGGGCGGGGAGGGCGACGCGGCTTTTGATTGGCTGGTAAGAAGAGGAAGCGACAGGAGCGGGAAAAACTTGACTGGCGTTTGAGACTCCCTTTTTCTTCCCCCCCCCCCCCGGTTGCGCGCGCCTGTAGAACGGAGGCGGTCCCAACGTTCTGAGCGCGTGGCAGAACGGGGCAGCGCGCGTGCGCGGGCGGTGGTGAGCCCGGGAGCGCGCGCAGAGGCAGCGGGTGCAGAACTCGGCCGGCTTAGCAAAGCAAAGCGAAGCGAAGCGAGAAGACGCGTGCAAGAAACGAACGTGGGAATGCAGCCCCCCCTCCCAAAAAAAATCCCAGCACGAGCAATAGCAAACCGCTAAAGCTTTTTTTCCTACCTTGACCTTGCTGCCCCCCAACCTTTCTATAAAGCCAACAACCCCCCCCCCGCACCCCCCTGGTTTTCGGTTATTGCTTTCGCCGCTTATCCTCCGAGCCCCCGTTGTCATTTCTGTGCCGTTAAAAAACGGGCGTTCCCCCTCGACGACGCCCCTTTCCGGGTTCTCTTGTTAAGAGCACCTGGACGAGAGAGTGCACGCCTCTTTGCAAGCACAGCTCATCCAAATTGCACACACCTTTGCAAGTGCAAATCCCTCCCATTTCTCTGCACCCAGCAGAGAATTCCTCTAGCCGCCCCCTCCTCCCTCTTTTAAGTCGGTGGACTATCCCCAGAAAGCACCTGCCTCACCTGGGAACTGACAGCTGGTACCTGTGCAAGAGTATGGATACCAAAAAAGTAGCTCTCATCACTGGTATTACTGGCCAGGTAAGTACAAGCTGAACTTAATTTCATCCTAATATAATATACGAAAATATTGCATAACATGCTTTATTCAAGACAAATTGGGGGGGGGGAGGAAGATGGGGTGTTTGGAAATCACTGGAGGGAGGAGATGCATGCATATATTTATTTATCCATCACCCATTCATTTATCATTTATCCACATTTTTTACACTGTCAATTTCATCCTAATATAATATACGAAAATATTGCATAACATGCTTTATTCAAGACAAATTGGGGGGGGGGAGGAAGATGGGGTGTTTGGAAATCACTGGAGAAAGGAAATCCATGCATATATTTATTTATCCATCACCCATTCATTTATCTTTCATCCACATTTTTTACACTGTCAATTTCATCCTAATATAATATAGGAAAATATTGCATAGCATGCTTTATTCAAGACAAATTGGTGTTGCGGGTGATGGGGTGTTTGGAAATCTGGAGGGAGGAGATGCATGCATATATTTATTTATCCATCACCCATTCATTTATCATTCATCCACATTTTTACACTGTCAATTTCATCCTAATATAATATACGAAAATATTGCTTAACATGCTTTATTCAAGACAAATTGGTGTGGGGGTAAGATGGGGTGTTTGGAAATCACTGGAGGGAGGAGATCCATGCATATATTTATTTATCCACCACCCATTCATTTATCATTCATTCACATTTTTTACACTGTCAATCTCACCTAAGTAGGCAGTTTACAGTAAAATATTAAATGCTGAATTTACTTCCTGGTGTTTCCTGCATGCATTCCAAAGGAAAATCAGGGCAAGGAATACACATGTTCTGTAGGTATGTTATGAGGATATTTGATGCTGAGTATAAATCGTAGTTCAATATTTGTGTATTGCTTTGAAACATCTCAATGTGCTGTTTTCTTCTCGGTTGTAATATTTTTTAATGGATGATTCCCAAAAATGGGCATTGCTAATAACAAAAGTTCATTTTTTAAACTTAGAGGTTGTCGTGGTCCCTTTCCATAAAGCCTTATTTTTTTTAATGGTATATATTTGCAAAGTGGTAATTTTTGTATTAGCAGGGTAAAAATTCCTATACGGAGGAATCACTTCCATACAAGAATGTGTAATATGGCTCTAAGATCTGAAAAAAAACCACCTGTTACATCCCCTTGGTAGCATATTTAATAATTACGAAAGGATAGAAGAATTTTATGGAAGTCGCATCCTGGAACAATTTTGATAGGTAATCAGAATTGGAATGTGTGTGTCAGAGGACATCTTACCTGCAAAATAGCTAGCACCTGGGCTGCTGGTGCCCTATCTCTGTAAGACCTCTCTAGCCATCCCAGCAGCATGTGGCTATAAAAGCTGAGGAGAGGCAGCTGAGTATAGTGGGTTGGTATGGAAATGAGAGGGAAAGTGTTTTCTGTCTTTATGGAATTAAAGGAGCCTGCAGCAGCCTAATGCAAATAGAAGAGTTGCTATTCTCCACCTCTAAGGATGATCTGGGTATGTGTAAAGAACCTGTGACAAATACTCTTTATTTTTATTAATTCTAAGGGCCATGATAACTCTACCAGTGAACTGTTGAGTAATTCTATGCACAGTTTATTCACATCCTTGTGATTTGCAAGCTGATCCAAAATGACCTGGGAAGTAGTTGATAAACTTACATCGTGACAATATTATCTCAACACCTGGGTTTAAGCTGAGATGAAGAAAACTGGGTCTAACAATAGAATGGCAATAATTGTTCACAGAGAATTGCCAACCGTTCCCCTTCTCTTTTTTCTAACATTTATTTATTTATTTATTTTAAAAAAAATCTCAAATGTATTTATTTGGGAATACAAAAAAGAATAACAGAACTGATTACCACCAAATTCTTGTCTAGCCTAATATATACCCGTCCCTCCCTCCACCCTCCCCCCAACCCCCCTCCTCCTTCCCCCCCCCCGACTTCCCAGAACCCGTACACGGTATGGATTTCTAACAAACACCGTCTAAAATCTATTGAGAAAAAAAGAAATAAAGAAATTAATAACATTCTACATTGACCTTAGCTTCTTCTTGCTGAACTAACTTTAAACAATTTAAATAATTTCTGATCTTAAGCATAGACTAACTGGAATTTCTTGGTCCCGTATTTATTTTGTATATAGTCAATCCATTTTTTCCAGTCTCGTTTATATCTCTCATTTGAGTGATCTTTAAGATATGCCGATATTTTAGCCATCTCGGCTAAGTTTGTGACTTTCAATGTCCATTCTTGAGTTGTAGGCAAGTCTTCCTTCTTCCAGTATTGCGCCACCAACAGTCTTGCTGCCGTTATTAGATGCAGAATCAAGTTAGTCTCTACCACTGTAAAGTCAGTACATATACCTAGTATTTATTTATTTATTTATTTAATTGATCAAAATTATATGTTGCCTGTATCACAACTCTAGGTAGTTTACTTAGTGGCCAAACAACAATAAAAAACCCACAACTAATGTCAAATGACAATAGAATTACCAAACACCTAAAGCAGAACAAATAGCGTAGGCATCTACAATGCACATCTTTATTGAAGTGTCATAGAATTAGTAAAGATGACATGACCTGTACCGATACAGTGGAGACAAAGCTTAATGCGTTTCTTGCTTTGAGGTAGAGTTGGATTTCAACAATTACTGCAACAATAGAATTTCAGTGCCCCCCACTATGCTAGACCTTCAATAATAGACCTGTTGGGCTCAGTTATGTCAAAAACTCAGAAAATGCCTACGTTAACTCTCCTGGCATGCTACACAGATCCCATCCCTGAACAAAAGAGAAACTATTCTTTATATACTCACTTATTTTAAAAAAGTCCAATGATGTTTGTGATTTCCAGGATCTGTTGCTTGCTGCTTCAGGGAGTATTCTCTTCCCTAAGCCCTTGTAGCCTACTTGAGGCAGCTCCAGGTTTCACCAAGCCTTCATTTTTGAAGTGGCTTTGGAAAACTTTCAAATTCAAATTTAATGACTTGATATGCCGCCCAATCCCGAAGGACTCCGGGCAGCTTACAGAATACAACTCTAAAAAGATAACAATTAAAAATAGAGAAGGGAAAACAGATTAAAAAGAAACACGTCAATGTAGGCGGGGCTGGACCTCATTCATGAGGTCAACAGCTCCAGGCCTGCCGGAATAGCCAGGCTTTAGTAGCCTTTCGGAAGGCCGAGAGAGTGGGAAGGGTCCGGATCTCTGGGGTTAGGTCGTTCCATAGGGTTGGAAAGCTTCTGACTGCCTTGTATGAGAACAGATTGTGCTTTCTAGAATATTTGTTTTCAGGTGTTGGTAAATGCTGGTATGTCACCCAGAATGTTGTGCTGTGTCACCATTGACACATGTGTCATACATTTGCTGTAACTGTGCGGAATTCTGCACTTCCAGACTGGGACTGCAGAGCCATGTCCATATCCACAGGTGAACTTGCACAAACAGCATGTCTTCTTCAAACTGAGAATAAATTGTACTTAACATTCCATGGGGCGGATTTTTTAAAAAATATTTTAACAAAGCTATGGAACTGTTGTAGTTAGTTACAACTAACTACATTCCATAGATTCCACTGAGTTTTCTGTACGTGTCAGGGTAAAAATTGATTCATGCCATCTGTGCATGGCAAAATAATGGATTTGAATGAATTCTGCTTTCCTATATTACTTTAGTAATAATGCTACTTAAAATTATTCATGTTTTCTTTTGTAATATAGGCAAATTTGGAAATAGTAGAGTTATCAATATTAAATGTGCCTAACGTAGGCCTTGTAAGCCAACTTGGGGGGGGGGGAATGTTTGCAGTTATGAAAGTAATATAATGGTTTGGAATTATATATACCACAATGAAGATAAGGGAATACATAACCAAATATTAGATATTCTGATCTTATTCATATCATCAAATTTATTTAGTTTAGCAACACATTCGCTACCACAACTACATAGGAAACTCAATTCCAGAATTGATGGCATTAGTTTCTAATAGATTTCTCAGTTACGTCTGACAAGACTTTTTGACATTAGTGATTACGTTCACAGTGACAGTTGGTGTACTGTTCAGGTTTTGTCTAAACTTTTATTACCTTTTCTGCTGGCTTCCCACAAGGAAGTCAACAGGGAAGCAATTAAGCAGGATCACATGGTGCAGTAAGATACTCCTGCCACGTTTCCTCTCCAAGAAACCCACTGCAGAGTAAGAGTTCCAAGGACCTTGATCATCATCCACCCCATCCACACTCTACAACACATGCCTTGCCTGTGACAACCATGTGTCCATTCCACCGCTCCTTATGTGGTGCTCTCACTTCTTCCTGCTAAATCAGGGGTCTCCAACCGTGGCAACTTTATGACTTGTGGGCTTCAACTCCAGAATTCCTACTGGCTGAGGTATTCTGGGAGTTGAAGTCCACAAGTCATAATGTTGCCAAGGTTGGAGATTGTTATTGCTAAGCGGTGAGATCACATAATGCCATTCTGGTTGTGAATGTTCTTTGTACTACTCATATAGTCTCCTAATAGTCTTCTCATCCATCAGTGGCTTCCACTTTCCTTCTGAGTGCTTCATGTATTTGATATTATTGATTTGGTTGGGTCATGTCCCAAATTTAGAAGTATATACCGTGTACCAGGTAATAATATGGTTGGCTCATCATGTCTTTCAAGTCAGCAGATCAATACATTTCTTTAGAAATTCAAATGGTTTTTTTTCCCAATATGCAACTTGGAATTTTTTCCCTTAACAAAACAGAGGAAGCTGTATTTCATGTATATGAATGGTAAAGTAATAAACATTTTATATCGGGGCTGGAGGTTTTAAGTGGTTAAGCCATAATATTTGCTTCCTTGGATTAAACAGACTACATTACTGTACTTCAGAAATACTGCTCAAGCACTAAATAATCTTATTAACATGCATTAGGATATTATGTTTTATAATCAATTACATACGAGAAACTAGTTTAAAAGAGTGTTGCTATGAATGGGATTTTGCCAATATATTTTTTTGCATTTGAGCTAGTCTCTAATGCAGAATAAGGAGATATTTTGCCATTCATTTGTATAATTAAAGTAGATACCCTGTTTTCCTGAAAATAAGCCCTCCCCGGATAACTAGCTCAATCAGGCTTCTGAGTGCATGTGCTAAAATAATCCCTCCCCCAAAAATAAGCCCTCCCTGAAAATATTGCAACACAGCAGCAGCCATGAAGTGACCATGCTCACAGTCTCCTGCATCTCAAAAATAATAAGATCTCCCTGAAAATAAGGCCAAGCGCTTATTTCGGGGGTCAAAACAAAACACGGCCCTGTCTTATTTTGGGGGAAACACGATAGATTTCAGTTTATAACACTCAAGAATGCTCCCAAGTTTCTTGGAAACTGATATTCCACTACTTGTATTCTGTAGCCTTATTTAATTTGGCTTGTAACTTTTAGCCAGGGAGTTCTTTAAGGTCTTTGTTAACATCCCAGGTGCTGTAACAAATAAACATAATATACGAAGGAAGATGACACATATTGTCTTTAAAGAAGATCATAATTATACTTATTCTACTTCCAGAAGACTGTAATGGTTACATTGGAAATGGGCAATTTATAAGCTAGTCTTTAACTTTCAGTGATAATTAAGTTGATTCAGAAAGAGAGATTTTCTTGGTTTGGTTAGCGCTGTTCTTTCTCAGAAGGAACAGATATGAAGACTCATGAATGAAAGCAAATATACTGTCAGCGTTCCAAACGTCATGTAGAATTAAATCAGAGTCCAAGGCAAAATGATCCTTAAAGTTCCAATTTAATAAAGCAGACATCTTAGCACATCTGGGTTAATCCCAATTCTGGAAATGACATCAGAATCCCACCCAGTTAAAAGTTCATGATCTTGTCCCCACACCCACAATCCGTCACATGGTCCAATCTTCTTCTTCCACGCTGGCGTCTCCACCCAGCTGCTTCAGGTCAGGTGTAAAAGGGCGGAGACAAAAGATGACCTTGGCTTCTAGTAAAGAATGAAAACAATACATTCCACAATCCTACTCCTGTCTATTCCCCCCTCCCATCAACTATACTAATGAAACAGCATAATGAAATAAGAGAAAGTGTGGCAGGCTAAAATTCTAAAAGGAATATAATTGCAGGCCTGACATATACATATCTAGGCTAGTGTTGCAGGATCCAATCTGGATCAGTCACCAGGATCAGAGGTTTTGTCTTTTGAGCTTTCGGATTCCTGTTGGATCCCATCTTCAAGGAACTTCTCTCAAGTTATGAGAAACGAAGACTCACTTGTTTCCCAGACAAAGGCAATAATTGCTTCGAAGGAATATGTTCTATCAGCTTTGGCTAAAATGCTGAGCTTGTTGATCAGAAGGTCGGCAGTTCAAATCCGTAGTGCCGTGTAATAGAGTGAGCTCCCGTTACTTGTCCCAGCTTCTGCCAACCTAGCAGTTCGAAATCATGTAAAAATGCAAGTAGAAAAATAGGGACCACCTTTGGTGGGAAAGCAACAGCGTTCCGTGCGCCTTCGGCGTTTAGTCATGCCAACCGCATAACCATGGAGATGTCTTAGGACAGCACTGGCTGGCTTTGAAACGGAGATGAGCGCTGCCCCCTAGAGTCGGGGATGACTAGCACATATGTGCGAGGGGAATCTTTACCTTTACCTTACACACATATGTACCCCTTTACCTTCTTCTCCCCCCCCTCTCTACATATTATTTGTTTTTGTAGGAGAGAAAAGTTTTAGAAAGGATGAGTTTAGAAGTGGTTCAAAGGAAATTTAAAAAATAATAATCATGTGATCGTGAAAAAGCTGCAGTGGCTTTTAGTAAAACAACACTCATGAGGCTTTTACTTAGAGAACAATAATTAAAATCAAATCAATCAAAAGCTACTTGCCTGCTTTAGGAACATGATAGAAGTTTCTTTTAAATATGCTTCTATAATTGCTGCTTTTTTAATCACATTTGTACCATTACTGCATAAACCGGAAACCAGAGCTTTCATGCCTGACTTCCTGTAATTAAGCCACTCTAGACAGATTTCAACCAGGCATTGTATAATAGATACGTTGTTGAATTATTGTGAGTGTTTTGAGGCTCCCTTTGATTTCTCACTTCTAAACTGCATTCTGTGTACACCAAAATTTATTGTATAAATACTTCATGTCATCCTGCAACTTTTTTGGAAGTGTTGTTTATTATTGGAATGAAAAATCCATTTTGTCATAATTTATATTTTCTTTTTCTTGTTTTTAAAGTCTGGTTTATTAGAGACAGCAGTCTTAGGTTCTAATTGCAGGGACTACGAGAAGGGAAATAAGCCTTAAACTTTCATGCACGTGGAACAAGGTTAATGTATTCATAAAATAATCATTTTTATTTTATGTTACATGTTGTAAAGAGAACCAGTTTTTAAGAACATATATATTTGTATCATATAAATGTAGATAATGTGTACTCTTTGAAACTAATGTAGAGTGGCTGAAGATATTTTCTGTATAGCTGTTACATAAATAGATAACAATTTTGAAGTACATTTAGCCTGGGATCTAGAATCTAAGTTCAATTAATGTATTTTTCTACTTTTGAAAATCCTATTATATTTATCTTATATTAGATAGCAAGTATATGTTTTCATGAGAAATGTCACTTGCTTATGTTTCTAATGCATTGCATCATATTTTTGAAAGAGGCTCTCACATTTTTCTCCACTAAGTCACCCTCATATAGATCTTTCTCTTATGAAATATGAAAGTTGTAAATTACTGGTAACTCTCACCTAGCAGGTTGCAAATTACGGTAAAGGTTTACGTCAATGCTTCCCAAACCTTTTCCTTCATTACCCAATACCACTCCTCAGAAAGTACTTTTCAGCTAATATGGGTACAGGTAGTCCTTGATTTATGGCCACAATTGAGCCTAAAATATCTGTTGTTAAGTCAGATAATTAGTTCTCACTAATGTAGTCAGTAACCCAGTTGTTAATTAAATCTGGTGTCCAGACTGACTTTGCTTGTCAAAAGGTCTCAAAAGGTGATCATATGACTTTGTGACGCAGCAACGGTTATAAATATGAACCAGTTGCCAAACATCTGAATTTTGATCACACGACCATGAGGATGCTGTCGTAACTGTGAAAAACGTTCATAAGTCACATTTTTAATGCTATTGTAACTTTGAACCGTCACTAAATGAAGTATTGTAAATTGAGGACCACCTGAATAACACTTCTTCCTCCTCCTATTTTCCCAACAACAACAACAAACCCAAGCCCTCCAGCTGGCTTTCTTTTTTTTTATTAAAAAGTTTTAATAAGTTTTACAATTGTTTACATTTCCCCTTCCCTCCCTCCCCCGCAATCCCACATCCCCTCCCACCCCCCCACCTCCCAGGGCAAATAAAGGGTATAAACATTTAACAATCATACACTAAAATAAACTAACTTTAGCATCGTACCTTCGCTTATACTTTAACTCCCCTTTTGTAAAGCTAACTTTAGATAAATTTTAACATTCCTTGTTCATTCATTCATAAGCTAACTGAAATTTCTTAGTCCCATATTTATTTTGAATATAATCAATCCATCTTCTCCATTCCAGCTTGCATTTCTCATCTGAATGATCCTTAAGATATGCTGATATTTTAGCCATCTCTACTAAGTTTGCTACTTTTAACGTCCATTCTTGAATAGTAGGCAATTCTTCCTACCTAGTTGTCTGAAAAGATTTACACCTTTTCTGTTTTGTAAATAAAGCCCGAGATCTGTTTTCTTATTGTCTGTGCTATTGTCTGAATAAAGATTTATGTTAAAAACTACCCATTTTTAAAATCAGAAATATCAGGACCAATATCTGGGTTTGTTGCACAGGTGGCATCCTACACTATATTGCCAAAAGTATTCGCTCACCCATCCAAATAATCAGAATCAGGTGTTCCAATCACTTCCATGGCCACAGGTGTATAAAATCAAGTACCTAGGCATGCAGACTGTTTTTACAAACATTGGTGAAAGAATGGGTCGCTCTCAGGAGCTCAGTGAAGTCCAGCGTGGAACTGTGATAGGATGCCACCTGTGCAACAAATCCAATCGTGAAATTTCCTCGCTCCTAAATATCCCACTGTCAACTGTCAGCTGTATTATAGGAACGTGGAAGTGTTTGGGAACGACAGCAACTCAGCCACGAAGTGGTAGGCCACGTAAACTCATCCAACATCAGTGTGTGACCTCACAAATGCGCTTCTGGAAGAATGGTCAAAAATCCCCATAAACACACTCCTGAACCTCGTGGACAGCCTTCCCAGAAGAGTTGAAGCTGTTATAGCTGCAAAGGGTGGACCGACGTCATATTGAACCCCATGGATTAGGAATGGGAGATCATTTACAGTAAATTCATATGTGAGTAAAGGAAGGAGAGCGAATACTTTTGGCAATAGGTTAAAGAGTTTTAAGATATGGTAAATGAAAGCCTTGGGGGGGGGGGCGTTTCTGTGCTGTTGACAGGGAAGTAGGATATGAGTCAAAAAGTTAGCTTTTGCTGGATTTGCATAATGATGTAATATATGGTGTAGGCTACTACTCTACGGTACTAGAGTATTAAAAAGTACTGAAATATTAAAAAGGGTTTATAGAACCTTCATATTCATCTGTCTCAAATGTCCTAAGTAGTATGAAATCTTAAGAGTTTCATCACATTTTTTGCTTTCTTTCAGCAAAAAAGAAAATGAGGTTGTGTTTACATTTCAAGCAGCGTGCAACAATAGCAATAGCAATAGCAGTAGACTTATATACCGCTTCATAGGCCTTTCAGGCCTCTCTAAGCGGTTTACAGAGAGTCAGCATATTGCCCCCAACAATCTGGGTCCTCATTTTACCCACCTCGGAAGGATGGAAGGCTGAGTCAACCCTGAGCCGGTGAGATTTGAACCGCTGACCTGCTGATCTAGCAGTAGCCTGCAGTGCTGCATTTAACCACTGCGCCACCTTGGCTCAAGAGTAGAAACTCATCTTTTAAACGTCACTGGGCTCCATTTTTTAAGCGCACTGATTCTGAATCATGCCCCATGATTGAGATTGCAACATTCTATAGCAGCTGCAGTTCCAGATCGTCTGCAGACGAGCTGATGTTCAGCACATTTAAACTGGGCACGATCCACAATTTGGAGAATGCTGCTTACTTTCCACTGTCCCAAAGGTGCTTCCCCCCCCCCCCAAAAAAAGGCTACTGGCCTTTGTTTTAAAATAAAGTTCAGTTGCCTTTTGAAAAAGCACCTCTGGGTGACTGAGAATCTCCATAGATTCTTTTCTACTGTGTCTCCTTGAATGAACTTCTTTGAAGGAATAGGATGTGTTGCAGGAGGAAAGGACTTCCTTTTGAGGAAGCATCAATCTCACACCATACAAGAAGTTCCCCCTAGTTGTACACTGCATAAACCACATTCACACATATCATGCAGTCTTATAATTTCCTACAATGTTTCTTCCTTCTTTTGCTCTCTATATACTTTCCTGTATTCCCCCAAGCCAGTTATTCAGATCCTTTTTACTATCTAGAGCAGACCTAGGGAACAGTAATAGAGGTTTTCATTCTGGAAATGCCAACCAAACAATTGTGCATGTACATGCATGTGGAGACTGTTTGGGGGCGAGTGAAAGAAACCATTGGCCAACTTGCAAGAGGATGCAGCTACTTTAGTGTTCCTATACGGAGTCCTTCGGGATTGGGCGGCATATAAATATATTTAATAAATAAAGAAATAAATATAGAACAGCGGTGGGTTCCAGATGGACGCGTGCGACATGCACACACATGTGTGCATGCACCATACCTGCCTGCGATGCCTCTGCAAGCCTCCGTGACACTCTAGCTGCTCCAGGGAGCATCGCGCAGGCGCCGTACGTGCCATTAAAAGACAGGTAAGGAGCTCGAGCGGGCAGGTGGCCCCTCCAGAGCACCATACCGGAACGGTACCCGGGGCGTACCGCCTGCAACCCAACACTGCTATAGGAATACCTGAAAGAACCCAATAGGCTATATGTTATCTTATTTATCATATTTGAAAAATATGGATTCAACAGTATGCATTTTAATACTTTTACCTACTTAAATACCCCAAATAGATTCATTAGAATTCACAGTATTTTGGGTTTAATGATAGTAGTAGAATCCATCTGAAAAGGATCTTTAGCTATGCTCTTCTATTATTTTGGCTTTCTAACTATCTTGAGACACTCGCTCCCTGATTTAAAAATAAATAAATAACAGTCAATCCTTCCATTTACAATCTTTGCAGGTTGTAAAGCTGAAATAAGATCACAAGCATATTTGCGGTGTCACATACCAAGTGCTTTACTTAATGACTTATTGTTGGTCCCAATTGTGGTCTCTGAGCAGAGGTGGTATTCAGCTGGTTCTCTCCGGTTCAGGCGAATCTGTAGTGGTGGCTGCAGGAGGCTCCGCCCACCCGCCCCGATATAATGTGTGAGAAGGCAGTGTGCATGCGCAGATGTGGCACATGCGCTCACATTTGCAAACCGGAAGAGAAGGTAAGTATCTCTGAGGATTACCTGTATGCCATATACAAGTAAAAGGGTACATAATTCCTAAAATGGATTCAGCTGTTTAAAAAAGCAATATTTAAGTGAATAGCATGATTTGAAGTGTGAGAATGATTCCAGTAGCTTCCAAGATAGACATAGACCAGACTATCTGGTTAACTTTGTGGCTACTTCCCAGGTGTCTACTTCAACTGCTTTCCAGGTGGAGAAATAAATTGGTGTAACTGAATGGAAAAAGTGTAGTTTGGTTTTGTCATCGGATATTATAGGATTTATACTTAACCATGTCAGCATATGTGACAAGTCTTGTTACCTTTTGGCTAGCTCACAAGCTTCTGAGGTTTATTATTCACATCCAGAAGATTGCAAAGAGGTTGGCTTATAAATGATTGTGGTCCTAGTTTCTGTCTGAGGTTTTCCATTAATATCCTAAACTGGTCCAGTGTTAACATTAGTCATGAATGTAATTTTAAATTCACCATCTGGTTGGCAGGAAGTTAAGAACTTGAATCCTTGGCTGTTATTCTGTTTATAGCTGTCTCCAATCTCCTGCTAAATATTTTGGTGTATAGCTTTCTAAAATATTCTTGTTCTGCCATTTTGTGTGTTGTCTGAGCATGCAAAGCTACAATATGCTTTGTTTCTTGCCAAATGTATTCTGTGAACCCAGCCATTTTGACTTATTCATCAAAACACACTTAAACAAACCTTGGATTGTATGGACTTCAGGTTTGTCTGTTCTGAACAGTATGAAAAAGGACACATGTGGGCATCGCATAGCTGAAACATCATTTTCCATATAAACTTGGAATTCTTGGTAACACACTTTATTAAATACTCCAGTACATCAGAAGAATTATATAAACAAAAGTACCTGTTCTGTCTGTGCAATTTTTGTCTGTGCAATTTTCATTTCATACGGGGATGCTTGAAGACAATTTAAAATATACAGAGAATATATCTTGTATTCTGACTGGTCAACACAGCATAATGTTACTGTGGGAGTGCCACTAGTTGTCAGCTGATTTGCAGGTTCAGTTCAAATGGCTGATTATCACTTTTAAAACTCAACATGGTATGTTACATATGGGACTATTTGATTCAAATATAATTTATCTCTCTATTACGTCTTGGCCAAGGCAATAGACTAAGAACTTCCTCATTGAGATATTAGAGATAAAGTACTTGGAAGCTAAGCTTCTCAGTATAGATAGCGAGTACTTAACTCTGGAAAAGTCTTCAGTGTCACATTGCAGAAGATTAATGGAACTATTCACTTTTACCAAGCCATCAGAGAAATGAAACTTTGTGGGAAATAAAGCCAACTGGTTTCTCTCTCAACCCTAGGAAGCCGGCAATGGCAAATCACTTCCAAAATCTTTCCAAGAAAACTGAAGAGACTTGTCCAAGCAGGGAAGAGAGAGAAAGAGAGAAAACGAGAGAACGCATGATGAATAAAATTTGTGTTTTGGATGTGTGTGTGTGTGTGTGTGTGTGAGACTTTATTGCTGGAATGTAAGCCTCCTGCGAATTGTTGACAGGCAACACAGTGAGTGAGTGAATGAGTGAATGAGTAAATAAATAAATAAATTAGTAAATAAATAAATATTGGGTCCAACTTACTTGCTGTTTTATATAAAATGATACCGCAAAAATGTTTTTTTTTACATTAAATTAGTCTGAAGATATAAGAACTATGAATCAATTACATTTGTGAAAGTTTTAACTTAGCAATAGTTTTTTAGTTTTAGTTTTATTTGTCATTTATAGGCCGCCCTTTTCCCTGAGGGGACTCAGGGCGGCTTACAATTCGTGGGAGGGAGTGCAAGACAAAACATAAAATATGTGAATAAAATAAAATAAAACAGTAAAACACAACATTCATTTAGCATTCGGGTGGGGCGGATTAGGATCTTATCCCCAGGCCTGACGGGATAGCCAGATCTTAAGGGCTGTGCGGAAGGTCTGGACGGTGGTGAGGGTACGAATCTCCACGGGGAGATCGTTCCAAAGGGTCGGAGCTGCTACTGAGAAGGCTCTCCTCCGCGTAGTCGCCAGTCGGCACTGACTGGCGGATGGAATTCGGAGGAGGCCCAATCTGTGCGATCTGATGGGACGGAGGGAGGTAATCGGCAGAAGGCGGTCTCTCAATAGCAATAGCAGTTAGACTTATATACCGCTTCATAGGGCTTTCAGCCCTCTCTAAGTGGTTTACAGAGTCAGCATATCTCCCCCCACAGTCTGGGTCCTCATTTCACCCACCTCGGAAGGATGGAAGGCTGAGTTGACATTGAGCCGGTGAGATTAGAACCGCTGAACTGCAGATAGCAGTCAGCTGAAGTGGCCTGCAGCACTGCACTCTAACCACTGCGCCACCTCGGCTCTAACTTGAAGATTTTGTTGTAAATTTAAAGAAGCAATTTGTGGCATACAGGGTAAATGTTGTGTGTTTTCTATAACCAATGTGTTTGTTTCCTTGGCTAATCGTGGTATTCACAGAAGACAGCCTCCAATACCAAAGTTCAATGCCATTAATACTGTTTCTGTCCTGCTTTTTCAAAATCCAAGTTTTGCTTCAGTAGAGGGCTGCTGGGAAAGGGGTGGCCTGTACGATTTAGATTTTTGTAGATATAAACATAGTACTTTTTCCAAGACCACCATTGTTATTCTACCAAGAAGTAGTTGGCAATGTATTACTTGACTTGTAGTTTATTATTGATAGTCAGTCTTAAAAAACAGAAGCTATCCACCACCAGCATCTCTTTATTGCCAATTTTAAGACAGCTTAGAAACACATAAATGCTGTCGTGTGTGTTCCCAAAAGTAAAATAAAGTTTTCAAGTAGAGCTCATTTTCCAATTACTTTTTGGGACACATTGATGAAAGTATTTGGCAGCACTGCAGGAACAGGCTGCCATCTCCTTCTTTAGGAATGTTTAGGAGCTGAGGTGGCGCAGTGGTTAGGGTGCAGTACCGCAGGCCACTTCAGCTGACTGCTATCTGCAGTTTGGCGGTTCTAATCTCACCGGCTCAAGGTTGACTCAGCCTTCCATCCTTCTGAGGTGGGTAAAGTGAGGACCCGGATTGTTGTTGGGGGCGATATGCTGACTCTGTAAACCGCTTAGAGAGGGCTGAAAACCCTATGAAGCGGTATATAAGTCTAACTGCTATTGCTATTGCTATTTTTGATTGCCCAATTGATTGATTGATCAAATTTATTAGGCTGCCCATTTGATGAAAAATTACTCTGGGCAATGTACAAAATTATAAAACAGTAAACATATAAAAAAACCCTCATTATTAAAAAAAAATTAAAAAAATCACAATAGATGTTAACAGCAATAATGGAGCCACGTCAAGATCTCACCATTTAGCATATGATAGTGATTTTCCTTGAAGATCCCCCATGTGAGCTTACAACATCTAATTTCCCCCCAAGTCCAGAGATGGTTGGCCATCTCCTGCACTGATTTTCTAAACACAGCTTCTTCTGCTAATGAAGTCTGGGTTCCATATTAGCTTGGCCAGCGTCTTCAATAAAAACCTCTCTGTTTATAGAATCACGTACCCCACTAAGATCTATGAAAGATGTGAACAGGTTTTTACCATCTGTTGTATATTTAGTAATAAGTGGTGTAGAACGAAGCAGTTGCCTTTTATGGAAGCCAGATCTAAATCTAGCCTGTTCTTCCACTAATATGTTCTTCTATTGAAAAATAACTAGCCACACTAATCAATGTTCCACAAGAAGAGCTGAGTCAGAACATTATTGCAAGAAGTATAAACACACTGCAACAGCCCGCAACATCAGAAAAAATGAAATGGGTAGCCTATACAACATCTCTCCCCCCTCCCAAAAAAAGTGGATATCCACGCAATTTTATCAAAACATTCTTGACCACTCAACTCACCACCGCACAACACTAGTTATGGAAAGGTACCATATATCAAAAATATTTTAGAAGCCACCAATAGACTATTACAAACACATAGTATCCCCATAGTGCACAAACCAACTAAAGCCCTCAAAACATTTTCATAAACCGAAAGACGTAGTAGCCCAATTAGGGAAAAAACAGGAGTCATCTACAACGTATAGTATAAGAACTGTAACCGCCGCTAGATAAGATAGACAGAAGATTAGCTGTAACGGAATGTGTGAATGACCTTGGGGAAAGAATTACTATTAGGAAACAATCAGACAGGGCTCTTGTCTCACCATGGTCAGAGAATGATATTTAGGAAGGACCCACCATAAGGGATAAGGTCTACCTGAGAGACCGCCTCCTGCCATTTACCTCCCAACGACCAATAAGATCGCACAGATTGGGCCTCCTCCAGGTGCCGTCGGCCAGTCAATGTCGGTTGGCGGGTCCCCAGGGAAGGGCCTTCTCTGTTGCTGCTCCGGCCCTATGGAACGATCTCCCCGTAGAGATCCAGACCCTCACCACTCTTCCGGCCTTCTGTAAAGCCACGAAGACCTGGCTGTTCCGGCAGGCCTGGGGCTGTTGATTAGTATCCAGCCCCACTCCAGCTGTATGCATGTTGTTGATTTTTAATATTTGTATTATCTTAATTTTTTAATATATGTTGTTTTTGCCTGTAAGCCGCCCAGAGTCCCACTGGGAGTGGGCGGCATACAAATGCCAATAAATTGGAAATTGGGATCAAGCAGTTAAAAGTTTATATTTTCATACTTGCAAGATTCTGTTAATAAAGTAGAATCAGTTCATCTGGTAATGTTTCCTGTTTGGTTTAATTGGAGCAATTGATACTAGCAAAGTGTAGCCCATCAACATCAACTCATAGTCAGAAGACCTGATGAAAATTCCTTAATCTCATAATACATGGACAGAGGTAACCATAGTTTCAGTTGGAAAACTGTGCATCCTAAGCCAAATTAAATCTTAAACTACTAGTGAGCTTAACATTCAGTTGTATCAGTCCATCAATGGACACATAGAGATAAAGTATAGTTATATACCATTCAAAAGAAACAATAAAAGTCTAAGAAGAAAAGAGACCAGAACACATTCTCTCCAGTAGTCAATACTCAGATAAACAAGGATTAATCCTAGACAAACAAGAAGAAAAAAAAATATTCCAAGGAAGTATTAAGGAGGAAACCACACATTCACATCAACAATAGCAGGGCAAGTTACTGTATGAGAAAAGGGAGAAAACCCCACATTCACTAGAAGTGATGATGATTACTCAGGACTCCTCCATTCAGCCCTGAAGTATATACATTTTCTTCAATTGCTGTGTTCTTAATCACCCAATCTTTTACTTTTCTCGAGAGATGTTTTGCATGTATCTTAACCAGGGGTGAAATTCAGCAGGTTCTAACAGGATCTGGAGAACCAGTAGTGGAAATTTTGAGTAGTTCGGAGAACCGGCAAATGCCACCTCTGGCTGGCCCCAGAGTGGGGTGGAAATGGCGATTTTGCAATATCCTTCCCCCAGGAGTAGGAAGGAATGGAGATTTTGCAGTATCCTTCCCCTGGAGTGGGGAGAGAATGTGGATTTTGTAGTATCCTTCCACTGGAGTGGGGAGGGAATGGAGATTTTGCAGTTTCCTTCCCCTGGAGTGGGGAGAGAATGTGGATTTTACAGTATCCTTCCACTGGAGTGGAGAGGGAATGTGGATTTTGCAGTATCCTTCCACTGGAGTGGGAGGGAATGGAGATTTTGCAGTATCCTTCCCCTGGAGTGGGGAGGGAACGGAGATTTTACAATATCCTTCCCCTGGAGTGGGGAGGGAATGGAGATTTTAAAGTATCCTTCCCCTGGAGTGGGGAGAGAATGTGGATTTTGCAGTATCCTTCCCCTGCCATGCCCACCAAGCCACGCCCACAGAACCGGTAGTAAAAAAAAATGAATTTCACTACTGATCTTAACTATTTTATCAATAAGGCTTATAGGTTTGTAATTTTCAGGGTTTTCCTTGTCTCATTTTTTTTGTATATGGCAATTATGATAGAGAGTTTCCCTCTTGATGGATGTTGGCTATATACGTAAACAGTCCTTCCAGGAATGGACCATGTGTGTCCTAAAAAGTATTTGAAGTAGGAAATCTTTGGTGGCTTTATTGGGTTTCAGTGACCGAATAATATGTTTTAATTTCTTTTATTGACATTGGTGGCCTAAAACCCCTCCTAAACTGAAGTTAAAATGGGGGTATCGTAGAAACTTACATTTTTTTCAGCATGCCAGATCTGATCTTTCAAAATAAGTTTAAATTAGAACCTTTTGTTGACTTTTCTAGCTCTGGACAAACCCTGAGATCAAACACAGCCCTGATGCGGTTTTCTACACACACACACACACACACACACACACACACACACACACACACACAAACACACACACACACACACACTCCGTCACCTCTCTTTCTGATCTAAACTGATGCTTACAAAAAGTTCATTAAGCTTCTTCGCAAGTCCCTTTCCATACTGCTCCCCCAACAACTGTGAATTGCGAAGCTGTTGTAAAACGTAAAGATCTTCCTTACCTAATACACTTCATTTCTCAACAGGACAAATTAAAAGTGAGCAACAATAGCTGGTCTCAATGAATTAATTGCCTATTGTTCTGCATGCTGAAAAACAAAGGCATGACTAGAAGTATTAAGTTCCTCATTCTTGATTGATCAACATGTCACTGATTGAA
The DNA here is from genome assembly GCF_009769535.1 of Thamnophis elegans. Taxonomy (NCBI): domain Eukaryota; kingdom Metazoa; phylum Chordata; class Lepidosauria; order Squamata; family Natricidae; genus Thamnophis; species Thamnophis elegans. The sequence continues at coordinate 3,497,204 of NC_045548.1, forward strand.
CTTTCCCTGTTAATTACAAGTTCATTTGTGAATAATAGCGTTCTTAAGATGACCGAAGCTGACAGCTTCCACATAAAGATAAGACGGTCCTAACATTTTCCTAACATTTTCCTATCTTCTCATTAGGATGGCTCATACTTGGCAGAGTTCCTGCTGGAAAAGGGCTATGAGGTGAGTGAGTAGTTCTGCTGACTGACTGCAGACGCATGAAATAATTCGGACAGAGCTTCCTTGCTGTCACTCTCTGGTTATGTTTTCCATTCAGCACGAGATAAGAAATCAAAACCTTTGAAAAGAATGCACAGCACGAGCTGTAATCATGCCAGTGCATTGTGCTGTTTATCATGGAGACTGCCATGGTGGAATCCCTCTGATCCTCAGGGTATATAAGCTGTTTTTCCACACTTCCTGCTTATTCAGATAAACAGCAGCCTGCACACAGCCAGGCTACATTAAATTCACGTTTTTATGGTGCAGGAGGAAAAAAGTTAAACTTATTTTGAGAAGGGATTTTGCAGAGGTGGGAGTTTGGGGCCTTGGAAAAATAAATTGAACGGTACTTCAGCAATTACGAAATGTTAGAAATTTGGCACCGTAACGCTCTACCACAGAATGAAAAGCTGAAAAGTGGTACCTCATTAATGAACTTGATCCCTTTCCATTTAGCTGTCATAACAACGTAATATGCATAATATAACAATTCCCCTATTCTTGAAAATGTTTCTGTCATCGTGGCCAATACAAATAGTTTCATCTTTGTTAACTTCTAACACTATTCAGTATATTTCATAATAGTAAAGCTACTTTTATATTTGTAACTTAGAAATCATGTCTTTTTAACATAAGCAAAAGGAAGAACAAGAGAGCAACTGAAATAAAATCAAGGAAACTACCAGGTACTAAACATAAAATATCTGCTTCACTGGTGGTACTTACACTATAAATGATGTTCTGGAAATAATTTGCTACTGCCTTTGTTTTGTTTTTTTTCCCTTTCTTTCTAGTCCATCTTACAAACCTGGAGTTTCTTTGTGGTCTGTCATCCAGGTTTAATCCCACTTAGTGCTGAGTTTGGCCGGCGTTAGCTAGATATAAATTAAACATTGCTATTGGTTATATCTAGGTAGCAAAAAACTCCCTCTTTTTATTGTTCAAGTAAAACACTGCATAAATAATATCAATATGAACCCATGAAGCGATTAAGTACAAATTTTAGTACACATTTATAATTACATAAGTTATACAAGTTCCATAGGCTAGAGATGTTTGAGAGAAATGTCTGATTATTAAACAAGATAGCAATAGCAATAGCAGTTAGACTTATATACCGCTTCATAGGGCTTTCAGCCCTCTCTAAGCGGTTTACAGAGTCGGCATATCGCCCCTACAATCTGGGTCCTCATTTCACCCACCTCGGAAGGATGGAAGGCTGAGTCAACTCTGAGCCGGTGAGATTTGAACCGCCGAACTGCTGATAGCAGTCAGCTGAAGTGGCCTGCAGTACTGCACTCTCCCCACTGCGCCACCTCGGCTCTCGTTAGATAAAGATAAAGAACATGGAGAAAGTGGGTGCCATTATTTTCATCCAGTTGTTTCCATTAAGTAGCTTTTGCACAGCCATTTGTGAGCTCAGCTTACAAGAGAAAATGTTGGACAGTAGTGTTGTGTCATGGAATCATTGCATCGCCTGGATCTTTTATGGCCCTTCCCTGTTTTTTCTATTTGAATCAGACACTTCTGTATCACGAAACTGATCTCACAACATCTGACATTGTGAAGCTTTGCATCAAAAATACTAACTGTACTTCTGTTAAATTGTAGGTACACGGAATTGTTCGTAGATCTAGCTCTTTTAACACGGGACGGATTGAACATCTCTACAAGAACCCCCAGGCTCACATCGAAGGAAGTAAGTGTGTGTTGAAAGACGAGAGGGAATGCATAGAGGACATATGTGATTTTGTTTTTACTGCTAATGTTTGATTAAGATTTCATCAGACAGGAAATTGATCGCCGAGACTAATTACGTGAATGTCTTTTTTTTAGTCTAGTTTCAATCCTTTTTTTTTAGTATTTGAAAAATAGTTTATAAAATAATTTTGTTAATTTTTGTTCATTTCAACTGGAACAGAAAATGAAATTTTGATATCACCATTAATCCCTTTAAAAAAGCAAAGTAAGAAAACTTTTTAGGATAGCAGCAGGGGTGAAATCCTACCAGTTCGTACCGGTTCATGAGAACCGATAGTGGACAATGGGCCAGGGTTGCCTAACCGGTAGGGACCGCTGGCTGGCCACACCCCTGAACCGGTCCCCTGGTCGCCGCTCGCTCGCCCTGCCCTACCCAGTCTCTGCTTTCCATCGTCCCAGCCTGCTTCCCCTACTCCCTTCCCTGCGGCCCGCATCCCTGTCATACTTGCCTGCCTTCCACACGGCCTTCCCGGTGTCCCTGTGGCCAGCTTGTGAATGCACGCAAGCGGAAGGCTGTGTGGAAGGCAGGCAAGCATGTTGGAGCCGGCTGGCCACGTGGAAGGGGGCCAGCAACCTACTCCCTTCCCCACAGCTCTGCCATGCTTGCCTGCCTCCCCGGCGGTCCCTGTGGCCAGCTTGCAAAAGCAGGCAAGTGGAAGGATGCATGGAAGGCAGGCAAGCATGGCGGGGCCACGCAGAAGGGACCCAGTATCCTACTCCCTTCCCCGCAATCCTGCCATGCTTGCCTGCCTTCCACGCTGCCTTCCCGGCAGTCACCCATGCACGCTTGCCTTCCAAGGTCGGCGTCCAGCCCAACCAAGCCAGGGCGAGCGGCCCTTGGTGGAGATGAAGCTGCTGATCTGGGGCTGAGAGGGCAGCGATGGCAGTGGTGCTCCGGGAGGGCAGGCGTAGGTGAATGTCCCGGGGCTGCTGCCTGCCCTCCGGAGCACCTCTGCCACCGCCCCTCTCAACTCCAGAGCAGCAGCTGCGTCTCCACCAAGGACCGCCCACCGTCAGCCTTACCAATGAGCTGGGTCCTGCGGTTCTTTGACCCCTTTCCTGGGGCTCCCTGCTGACCCATCCGTGCAATCTGCTCTCTGCCCTGAGAAAGCATAAGCCTCTCTGCAGAATAGAATAGACTTTAGACTGCTGGCCTTTCAAGGAATTAGGAAAGTATAAATAGAAATGAATGCAACACACGGCATGAATTTTAACTTTCTTTTTTTTTTTTTACCTGAAGATATGAAACTGCATTATGGTGATTTGACAGATAGTACTTGCTTAGTGAAAATAATCAACGAAGTTAAACCTTCTGAAATTTACAACCTTGGAGCACAGAGTCATGTTAAAGTAAGTAATATTAATAAATCTCTTACAAAATAAATATGTGATTTATCTGTAAGCAACGGTGTAGTATATTTTGTTGATACGGTACTCATTTTGTTAGGTCCCATTTTTAAATTTTACTTTAATATATCTATGAACAAAATTCTGCGAATGTAAAAATACCAAGAAACCTTAAATAATGGTTTAGGTAAACAAAGGTATACCAAACGGGTGTTGGTGTAAGCATGCACATATATGCATGTGTACAAGTACATGTGTTGTGGCCCAGCAGGAGCCGTTGGAGCTGCCACCAGACTCCGACAGCGAGGGGCCCTATGAGTCGGCTCTGGAGGATGTGGAGGACCCTGGACAGGGTTCCGACTCCGAGCAGGGCGCAGAGAGGCTGGTTGGCCACCAGGAGGCGCCTCAGCCTTGGACCAATAGGGAGGAGACAAGGGAGAGTGAGCCGGAAGCCAGTAGTGAGTTGTTCCTGGATGCCACGCCATTGAAGAGCTAATAGGCGTCAGGGACAATTACGCAATTACAGGAGGTAATTGCACTCAGCTGGTGGTCATCAGGCTCCTCTCCAGACTATAAAAAGGCTACTTGGGCACACGCCGCTCTTTGCAGAAGTCAACAGAGAATTGAATGTCGGAGAACTTTGTATGAGCTTGGCAGGCTGAATTGAATGTTTTTCTCCTATTTAAAGGTTTAATTTATCTAGATCATCACAGTGTTAACAGTTGTTTCCAATTTCTATTGTATAAATAATCCCTGTAGTCAGTTACAATACAATAAAACAATTAACTTGGTAAAAAGTTTTAAGCCCAGAGGTAAACATAATCAGTTAAAGGAATGAGAAGAATGATACTCTTACTGTTGTTCAGGGATGATGTTAATGATGACAGTGATGATTTACTATCATTAATTTAGTATTATTGCTTAAATCAGTGTTTTTCAACCTTTTTTGTGCAAAGGCACACTTTTTTCATGAAAAAAATCACGAGGCACACCACCATTAGAAAATGTTAAAAAAAATTAACTCTGTGCCTATATTGACTATAGGCAGGTGTTTTTCCCACGGCACACCTTACACTATGTCACGGCACACTAGTGTGCCGTGGCACAGTGGTTGAAAAACACTGGCTTAAATAATGCTGCCATCAAATCAGTGACTCTTTAATTGAACTTTTGGTGACTTATCCAGAGACGTTTATGTTTGATAAATGTTTTTGCAACTTTCCAGTCAAACCTGTAGTTCTGGTCTTCCAGGGTAGTGTTATGCACAAATATTAATCAGCCCTAATCCTATTTACCTTATTGTTTACCTTTTCTGGACTCAGGAACTGCTTCCTGCTTGTTTGGGTTGATTATTAATGGAAAATCTAGATTTGTTTCATATATTCTGCAAAAGAATTTGGTTTCACATCATTGTTACAATGTACAATCATTGTTTTCTTTAGTATTCACCCAAGAAGAATTAAATTCTTAAATTTAATTAAAGACCCATTAGAATTAAAGACCCATTAGATCTCACAGGGTTGGCCTCCTCCGGGTGCCATCTACCAGCCAATGCCACCAGGCTATTACCTGGGGGAGGGCCTTCTCTGTGGCAGCTCCGGCCCTCTGGAATGAACTCCCCGCAGGGATTCGGACCCTCACCTCTCTCCAGGCCTTCCGAAAAGCTGTCAAAGCCTGGCTTTGCCGGCAGGCCTGGGGGTGATGAGTTCCCTCCCCTCTCGACATGTATGGTTGTGCGACTGTTGCCTATTTTTATTATTTGTATTTCGTTTTTATGTTCCCCTTTTCCCCCTTTTGAATTGTTCGCCGCCCTGAGTCCTCCCGGAGAAGGGCGGCATACAAATAATAAAATTCTATTCTATTCTATTCTATTCTAAATTAATTTTTCCATCCAATATAGAAATAAAAGGTAATGGGTTGAATTCCAGTTCAATGGTTATGTTTGTGCATCAAGCTTTTTCTGTATCTATATCTATATATCATAGCCATACATTCCTTCCAAATGCTATTCCTGATTGTTAGAACATTCAAAAAGGCGATGGCTTTTGGGATGGGATATTGCAGCGCAAAGACGGACATTATTAGTCATGGGATATTCTTGCCAAGTTGAAATCCCTTCCACTCAAACAGGTTTGGATCCAATCCAACATTCTTTTCGCGTGTAAATGTTGGCCTGGACTTATCAGAGCATACAGTTGACACTTCTGTTTGCATGAGGGTTTTGTCTATGTGTCATTTCCAACTGCCCCTTCAACCTATGACCGCATTTGAATGCTGTACTATAGATCAGCTTTCAAATTTTTGACAGGTTATAAGATTTAAGCAAATTTCTGAATGCTCTGTGCAAAACCTTTTACAAAACTCTCTTTAACTGAGTGTCTATATATGTTGTTTGTGCTTTTTGTTCATCTTTGTTTTCTTTTATTCCCATGTAACTGATTTGAATTATTTGAAAGAGTTGAGGAGTGATATGAAATTAAACAAGATAAATTCCCACATCACTACCTCTTCTGTATTTAGCCACAGCATAAGGAATGAAGGTGAAAATATATACTTTTACTGTCTTTTTTGTGCATTTCTGTATGTTTCTATATTTTGCTACATATATACAGTACATCCATAATTGATATTTTTCTGTCACTCAGTAACAGTAATATTTTTCAACCTTGTTGCATTTTGATTTCCTGGAATGTAGGCAATGTTGTACTTTTAAATTTTGTAAAACCTTTGCTAATAAGTGTTTGGATCTGATGTTATTTTCAATATTATGTTTTGTCGCACAGTCAGTCATATATTTGAATTTGGCATTTTTTATTCACCTATCAAGTCCTTCCTAAGGATCTGGCATAGGTAGATGTTGTCGTTTGACGGTATTAAAGATATCAGCATAGGATGTAAGCTGTTCCAAGCAAAGCTGCCTTTTGCAATTGACTGATGGTGATTTTGTCAATGCCCATAGTGTTCAAATGATGCTCCAGATCAGTGGTGGGTTTCAAAAATTGTTGGAACCTGCTCTGTGGGTGTGGCCTCCTTTGTGGGAGTGGCTTGCCACCCATGTGACCGGATGGGAGTGGCTTGCTGCCCATGTGACTGGATATGAAATTATGAATTAGTACTTAGGTTGGTCCAAGTAGCTATTCAGAAACTCTGGCATTGAAGCATGCAAGTCTTAAAGCTGTCAAGTTACAAGATCCTTGCCAGTGGTGGGTTTCAAAATTTTTTGGAACCTCTTCTGTAGGTGTGGCCTGCTTTCCGGGTCCACTGGTGGAACCTCTTCTAACCGGTTCAGTAGATTTGACGAACCGGTTCTACCGAATAGGTGCGAACTGGTAGGAACCCACCTGTGCTCCAGATGTTTTGCAATTGCACTGAAGGTGCCTATGACTATACTATCTTTGCTTGCTTTTTCCACTGTCCTTCCATTTCCATATGCAAGTCTTCGTATTTCATGATTTTTTCCAGTTCCTTCTCTTCTCTACTGCTGTCTCCATGTACTGCAAACTCTACTGTTCAGCCTTTTTTTTCTTCTGTTTCTTATAACAATTGTTGAATCTCGATTGTTATGTGGTGGCACCTACCTGTTTGTTATTATTTCATTTCATTCATTTCATTTATTGAATTTCTAGGCCGGTTCTACCACAAAACCGCGGACGACAAAATCGCGGTCGACGAAAGCACGTATGTGACGTCATCACAGCACGACGGAAAAGATCGAAAAATGTAAAAATAAAGCGAAAACCTTACCCTAACCCCCCCAAACCTAACCCTAAACCTAACCCTTAACCTAACCCTAAACCTAACCCTAAACCTAACCCTAAACCTAACCCTTAACGTAACGAAAAACCTAACGCTAACCCTTAACCTAACGCTAAACGTAACGCTAACGCTCTAACCCTAACCCTTAACCTAACCCTAACCCTAATCCTTAACCTAACCCTTACCTTTATGTGAATCGGCTTGCTGTAATTTAATTTTTATTTCAATTTTTCGATCTTTTTCGTCGCATTGTGATGACGTCACATACGCAATTTCGTCGACCGCGGTTTTGTGGAACGCGGTTTTGACGGGTCACGTCTAGGCCGCACAATCCCGAAGGACTCCGGGCGGCTTACAGAAATGAAAAATATTAAAAAGAATTAAAACAATAAGACACAGCAAAGTTAAAAAGAAGCACAACATACACCCAATCAAAGGGGGGCTGGACCTCAATCCAGAGGTCAACAGCCCCAGGCCTGCCGGAAAAGCCAGGTTTTAATAGCTTTACGGAAGGCCAAGAGAGTGGGTAGGGCCCGGATCTCTGGGGGCAGCTCATTCCATAGGGCCGGAGCGGCAACAGAGAAAGCCCTACTCCGAGGCCTCGCCAGCTGGCATTGTCCCGCTGAAGGCACCTGGAGAAGGCCCATCCTGTGCGATCTTATTGGTCTAAGGGAGGTATGCGGCAGAAGACGGTCTCGCAGGTATCCAGGTCCTAGGCCATGTAGGGCTTTAAAGGTGATAACCAGCAACTTGAATCGTGCTCGGAGACCAATCAGTGCAGCTCGCGGAGGATAGGTGTAGTATGGGTGAACCTTATTATATTTTATAACTCAAATTCCTAAAGTGGTTCACAGTTTATGAGACAATCTGGTGTAGTAGTTAAAGGAATGCCACTAGAGACTAGGAGACTGAATTCCAATCCTGTCAAGTATAAAGGCAGTGGGGTGAGTGGATCAGTCCCTCCCTCTTTAGCCCTCAAAGAAGCAAATGACAAACCACTTCTTAAAATGTTGCCAAGAAAACTGCACATATTTTACCAGGCAGTTGCGAGTTGTAAGCCGCCCTGAGTCCCCCCAGGGAAAAGGGCGGCATATAAATAAACTTTCATAACTCATAACTCAGTTGCCTGGAATCCCGACTGACCTAAAGATACCAAAATCCCCCAAATACAAAAACCAGCCACCTGATAATAGCAATTCAAATAAATCTGAAATTCAGTGCGAGATAATTTTGGAGTTTATTTATATTTTGCGTGAGATTTAACAATTGCACCCGCATTAAATCGTGTTATTTGTCTTCTATGTTTTTGGTGCCTTCATGCAGCTTTCATATATAGTTATTATTTTATAGTGACACTATACATCATTGTCAGATAGTCTAAGCCAGTGGTGGTCCAACCTGGTCCCTACCGCCCACTAGTGGGCGTTCCAGCTTTCACGGTGGGCGGTAGGGGTTTGCTGTAACTCTGCTTTATAAATTTTATAAAGTAAAGTTACTTCCCTACTTTATAAATCACCATTACTGTGGAACCGGTGGGCGGTTAGAAAATGTTACTACTAACAGAGATACAAAAGTGGGCGGTAGGTATAAAAAGGTTGACTACCCCTGGTCTAAGCTTTTACCCAATGTTTTCTTCTCTTTGATGCAATACTGTTTCTACGCTACTGACTAAATAAGTTTTCCCCATCCAGCTAATTTTATGTGAGCTCTGTTAAAAGTAAGGAAAATAAAGTAATAGGATGTTGGTCTGGTTTCCTGTAGGAAACCAACAAAGATAAATCATTCTTGGAATGGGTTTATCGAAGTTCAGGGAACATGGATAAAGTACTTAATAACAAATTCAGAGGGAAATAACTTTTAAAGTAGATAATTATGTTGTACATTATTGTAGAACATGAGCAAAACCACTAGATAAAAGAGAAAGGATATATACTTCACTCAGAGGTGGGTTCCTACCAGTTCGCACCTATTCGGTTTGGTTCATTAACTAACTTGGGGCCAGAAAAATGCCCTTAAGCTTGGAGTTTTCAATTTATAGAATGGAAAGGATGACTATTTGAGGATGAGATAACAGTGAAGGATTAGCATGTTAGATATACAGGTGAAACTTGAAAAATTAGAATATCGTGCAAAAGTTCATTTATTTCAGTAATGCAACTTAAAAGGTGAAACTAATATATGAGATAGACTCATTACATGCAAAGCAAGATAGTTCAAGCTGTGATTTGTCATAGTTGTAATGATTATGACCTACAGCTCATGAAAACCCCAAATCCACCATCTCAGAAAATTAGAATATTGTGAAAAGGTGCAATATTTTAGGCTCAAAGTGTCAGCTAATTAAGCCATAACACCTGCAAAAGGGTTCCTGAGCCTTTAAATGGTCTCTCAGTCTGGTTCAGTAGGAATCACAATCATGGGAAAGACTGCTGACCTGAACAGTTGTGCAGAAAACCATCATTGACACCCTCCATAAGGAGGGAAAGCCTCGAAAGGTAATTGCAAAAGAAGTTGGATGTTCCCAAAGTGCTGTATCAAAGCACATTAATAGAAAGTTATGTGGAAGGGGAAAGTGTGGAAGAAAAAGGTGCACAAGCAGCAGGGATGACCGCAGCCTGGAGAGGATTGTCAGGAAAAGGCCATTCAAAAGTGTTGGGGACTTTCACAAGGAGTGGACTGAGGCTGGAGTGAGTGCATCAAGAGCCACCACACACAGACGGATCCTGGACATGGGCTTCAAATGTCGTATTCCTCTTGTCAAGCCGCTCCTGAACAACAATCAACGTCAGAAGCGTCTTACCTGGGCTAAAGAAAAACAGACCTGGTCTGTTGCTCAGTGGTCCAAAGTCCTCTTTTCTGATGAGAGCAACTTTTGCATCTCATTTGGAAACCAAGGACCCAGAGTATGGAGGAAGGATGGAGAGGCACACACTGGAAGATGCTTGAGGTCCAGTGTACCAGGTACTGAGTACATATGCATGCTTATACTTTTCAGAGGTCCGATAGTGTTCTACGTACAATCCTTGTTTTATTGATTGCATGTAATATTCTAATTTTCTGAGATGGTGGATTTGGGGTTTTCATGAGCTGTAAGCCACAATCATCACAATTATGACAAATCACGGCTTGAACTATCTTGCTTTGCATTTAATGAGTCTATCTCATATATTAGTTTCACCTTTTAAGTTGCATTACTGAAATAAATGAACTTTTGCACCATATTCTAATTTTTCGAGTTTCACCTGTATAACCACGGGTACCGCTGTCATTGTTTTTCCTACTTATAACTAGCATGCTAATCCTATATCAATAACAAACCATTATTGTTTCCAGTCTTATATGATATTTCAATTATTATGCAAGATGCTTGGAAATGTTCTTTTATTTTGAATTCAAACTTTTCTTTATATATTATTTTATTCAGGCAGTGTTTCTGCTCAAGAGTGAATGGGGGGGGGCACAGAAAAAGACAAGACAGTTATTTTTTTACTAATTCTCTCTTCCCACTTTACCCATTGAAAACCTACTTTGGCTGAAAGTGGCAATCAACAAAAATTATCTCTTTCCCTACTTGCTGGGAAGAGCTTCTTGTAAATTTTGGTTCGTTTACAAATTAATAATGAGCATATCTGGATCCAAACCACAGTACTGACAATCTAAGATTATAGTTTTATAAATATTTACTTCAGTGAGAATAACAGCAAAGCAAATAGAAATTGGATGTTGGTGTTAATGAATAAATACCTATTATTTATATGAGATTAATAACTAGGATTTAAAAGTTTAAAATGTGCTTTATTTATGTGGCATGACAGAAGGAGAGAGAAAGGAAGAAATACCTGTATAATTTTTCAAAAAACTCTCCTTCAGGCCTAAAATTTGTTTTACTATAATATAAATACTAAGGGAGCAATGGAGAGGAACACAATGGCTCAATGACTAAAAGGCTGAGCTTGTTGATCAGAAAGGTTGGCAGTTTGGCGGTTCAAATCCCTAGTGCCGCGTAACAGAGTGAGCTCCCGTTACTTTTCCCAGCTTCTGCCAACCTAGCCATTCGAAAGCATGTAAAATGCAAGTAGAAAAATAGGGCCCACTTTGTTGGGAAGGTAACAGTGTTCTATGCGCCTTCGGCATTTAGTCATGCCGGACACATGACCATGGAGACATCTTCGGACAGCGCTGGCTCTTTGGCTTAGCAACGGAGATGAGCACCGCTCTTGTGAGGGGAACATTCACCTTTACCTTTAAGGATGCAATATGCCAGTAAATATGACAAGAATATGTAAATGCTGTCACAAGAACATTTCATCTTCGTCTCACTCATACTGGAGGGCATATTTAAAGACAGAATGCCAGTAGAAATCTTTATATTCTTTGTTTTCATTTGATCCAGGAAAAGTCAAGGTTGAAGGTTGTATTTTTCAAAACAGGGCATTGACAGACACGTTTTCTTTTTGTCAAATAGATGGCAGCAGAGTGTTAAATAATGAACCATTCCGTTCCTTTGACTGTAATGAAAGAAGCATGACAGACAGGAGGCTTCCATCAAGCATAGCCCTGTAGAAGTTGTAGTTATACATTAAATAAGAAAGAATGCTACTATTAATAATGCATAAGAATAGAAGACTAGAAGAACGGAGAAGGTTATGCAATGCTATACATTGTGAATAGTTCCAGGTGGGAATGCCTAATCTTTTAAGGTATGAGATCAACTCATGAAATGTGATGGAAGTTAGCTAAGAATAATATACACATCAAAATAAATAGACAGAGGGGGAAAAATAGAAAGCGTTCACAAGTTTTAAGTGAATTGACTACTGCCTTGAGCTACTACGGCACTAAGCTTGCATATCACTTTAAAGATAAGCTACCAAGAGAAAGGAAATGTCAGTACTCAGATTTGACTGGCATTATTTAAGAGTGAGGCTCAAGAATAAGAATACTATATTATTTTAAGGAAGTATTTCTCACACATAATGTGGAAGCCGTTTTGCAATATATTTTGCTGCAGCTCTTGAAAGCTTGCGCCTTTTAATCAAAGTGGTTAGCCAGGAAAGTTGTTACCAGATTCCTTTTAAGCTTTTGAAACTTGAACAAATATCCTAAAATAATGTTCACTAAATAAAAACATTAAAAGTATACAGATTAGAATTAGGCAAGATATCTTCATGTTGATTTCTAAAATTAGATTTTATAAAAATGCGTTTTACTTTTTGCTGTATCTTATCAATAATTTAGGCAATAATTAACAGTTTCTGTACATTTATGCTACATTTATATTTAGAATATGAATATATATTCCTGCCAGTTCATCAAGGCATAAATAGGAATATTTTTACATTATTTACTTGGATCAGATTAAATGAAAGTTATTAATTTATTCCTGTATTTATTAATTGAGTAGTATTCTCATACTGCCAAACTATATCATTGGCCATTACTTAGCAAAGGTTGAAGTATATTACAGTTATGTGAATATATAATTATATTGCAGTTTATCATATACCTTATTGCATATTTAATACACTATTCAAAATAGATTAGTCATATTTAAACTTGAGCTGTTTGAAACTCCTAATAAAATTACATTTGTTTTTACAATTCTTTATATATAGTAGCAATTATTTTTCCACTGTGAGACTTAGCTATATTTTTTAAAAGATCAGTTTTAATCCTCTTGTGTTTATTAAAGCAAATTATGGTTAGTATGGATTTCTGATCAAATGCTTCCACTATAGAATTAATAAAACTTGATTAATGTTAAGGGAGTGAATAAAAATAAGCTTATTGGGACTTTGAATATCATCAATAGTACATATCACCTTAGCCAAGCAAAAATTAAATTTAAGAAGCGAAGGGATAAAATTATTTAAAGTAATGTAGCAAATGGCTAGCATTTAGCATTTCGTTATGTTTATCAATATGATAGAAGAAATAGATGAAGAAATAGTGGCCATACTCTGAAGATCTGTTCATTCAACTAAGCTGCATTGTCATAATATAGGAAGTGGCAGAAACTGATCCCGATTTAATATTTGCTTTGTTCTGAGCTTTCCCAATTCTTTAGCAGTGTTGTAATTTTCCATTTTCTCTCTTTGATATCCTCACCGTGAACAGTGAATAAGAACAAAAGACGATGTACAGTATTTATAGTAGTAAATGTCAGAAGTGAAATGTGGTAGCCAAATATTGAATTAATGAGAAGCATTGTATTGTAATAAAATACTTGTCTATATCCATGGCTAAAAAACATTTTTTTTTCCAGTAGAAACATGAAATGTTAAGTTCTCATTTGTGTGTTAAAAGAGACAGTGTTTTACTTAAGTTGCATAGTTACTGTCAGAGGGCTACATATTCAAACCGTAATGATATTAGAACCACATAAATGATTAGTGGTTGAAACAAAAATGAAGTTATAGATCTAACGTGTGTGTGTGTGTGTGTGTGTGTGTGTAAATAAATATAAATATAAACATATTAATGTAATATTAATATATTTGATAATTTATTTATATATTTGTATTAATATTTGTAATATTAATACAAATATATAAATAAATAAATATAAAAATCGGCTCAGGCTTATTCCTGCCCAATTTGGACTCTAATCCTAACTTGTTCTTAATTAATTCTTACCAAGTTGTTTAATCAAGCTCAGTTTTTGATGACTAAATGGGCACATTCACGTTGTTTTCACGACAACAGAAAATAAGCAGTTTACTATGGGTGTCTTGTATGTTTTTTTTCCTCTTCCCTGTCTGCTCAATAGCCATAAAAGTTCCTGATGGATTCCTATCTAAGAATTAAACAAGTTTAATTCTGCTTAGCTTTTTAAAGATCAACCAAAACTGGATAAGTGGTGTCACTTTCGGAGCCCAACATTTTTATCAGCTCTCAATCAAAATATCATAATTTATCAAGGATTATTATTTGTTCTTAACAAAATTGTTACAGTGCATTAGATTATACCCAATAGTGTCTCTATCAGTACACTGAATGCCATTGGCAAATCAAATTCCCTTTCCTATTTGCAGTGCCCCAAATTATTGACTGCAGAAACGTAACTGGGCTATGCAGGGATTTGCAGAAGAGAGTAAGTGGGAGAGAAAACTAGCATAGCATAATCAGAAATCACAAGATTGGATTGAGGCCAAGATGTATATAGATTCTCTTGGCTGCTGAAGAGAAAGAATGAAATTAAAGAAATAGGGGTTTTTTTTTTGCTCATGCATCCTGTTTCCTGCCCAAATTTGCTTAGGATCATCTCCTACCCCACAGAGCAGATTTCGAGAGTCGAAGGAAACAGCAGGGTGGGAGGAAATTGGTCTCCTCGAGACACCATCCAGCGCTGTCTTTGGATTCTGCAGTTCCCTTTATAAAAGCTACGTGTGAAATTAGAAAGCACTTCTAAAATTTGGTCTTTTCACAGTAGCGCATTTTATATTTTTGTGGAGCACAGCTTACTTCGTCAGCCGTGTAGAACGGCTAAACTGATATAAGACTGAAATTAAAATGAAGCGGGAGGAAAAAGGGAGGGGAGGTTCTTGTGTGTGACATACATTTAGGCCAACAATTACTCTCCAAAGCATCTTCACATGATTTTTTTTCTTTAATATGATATATGCCATAATCTGCCAGCAGTTGACATCATAACTCAAAACAAAGACAAAGTAATATCAAAGCAATTTTAACTCCCCAAGATGTTGCTTTACAGACTTCAAAGTAGCATTTTGGGAACAAAGAAATTTAACTAGTAGAATCAAATGGGAGATTGCTGAATTTACATATATATCAACAGATCTCAAAATACCCCAATAAAAATAATAGGCTTTTAATACATTATAATAGGGATAAAGTGTCTCATATGGAACCTGCTCTGCTTAACCAGCCTACTCTCCTCCTCCCCCACTCCCCCCACATTATTTTATCCCAATTTAAATCCTATCTCAATCTATCTACCCTGATGGTGTGAGTTCAAATTCAAGAAAGCTTATCAGTTTTAATTAAATGTAACGGGCCCTTAGATTCTGTCTGATTTTTAGCTGCCACACATTAAACTAACTGTATTCCTAAAATATCTAATTTTATCTTTATAGCACAACTACTACCAATATTAAACTTTAAACATTGAGAATTGTGCTACCTTTTATAATCCTTATTAAAAGTTTTCGATTGTAGAGCTATATTGCTGCAAATTTAATCGTTAACCAATTTCAAAAAACTCTTTCTTACAGCAAATGAATAACATAAAGTTACCAGGTATTAAGCCTTAGTATCATGCTACGCCAGTATCTTAACACTTTAATTTTTTTCTTAATTATTTCCACCGGAGAAATAGAAATTCAGAATTGCTTAAATGTTTTCATTGCTATCACTTTCTGATTTAAACCTCCTCCTCCCCCCCCCCTTTTTTTTGCTTAGGTGATAAAAATGAGAAGTACTGTTAAATTATTTTACATTCAAAGGAGTTCGATTAAAACCATCTGTTTCACTGTTTAATCATCAGGCCTGTGATGAAAAATAGGCCAAGCTTCCCCAGGGAACTAGTAGATATATTTAGTTAGGAAAATAATAAAAAGTGAATTGAGAAAATACGCAGTTATCAAAAGTGAGTGATCTATAACAAGCTTTCCTTTGCTTCTGGATATGCTGGAACACACTACCTATAAATCCTTACAGTGTCAAGTTAAAACATTTTATTTCATGGTTCAATAGAAATATTTTTGAAAACCCAATTATTTGATTTCAATTTGGATTAAAATGGGGGAGGGGGATCACCAAGAGAAATTGTCTCCCTCTTCAGCCTATTATACAATGGAAGAAATTAAAGGCATTCATCAATTTTGTGAGCTTTGTGATTGCTGTGATCGAACATTTGTTGCTTCTTAATAGACTGAAATACAAATAAAGCTTGTAGCTTCTTATGCAACAGATTATTTTTATTATTTTGTAAGCTACAAAATCACAGAATTTTCAATTACTTATTTCTTTCTAAATCTAAACTAAGTAACTTGTTTTTTTAAAAATGAGCCTGGGTGCAAAGCTATACATTAAAATTGATTTTTTTTAATCCGAATTTGTTCGTTTGTTTTATGTGGAATAGTAAGATTTCTTAATATCTTGGCTATGATTTTGCTAATTCAACACCAATAATAATAATAATCTTTAAATTGGATTTTGAAGTCTAGATTCAAACTCAAATATACTTTTTGTGTTATTTGATTGAAAACTAAGACTAATTGAGATTAATCCAACTCTAACTGTAAAACAATATTTAAAAGGGGGGGGGGGAGAGGATAAGAAGAGATAGCCTGAGAGAAGTGTGAGCCACTGCTCCTTCCTAAACCAGAGAGGGGGTGATTGGTCCATGGTTACCGAGCTGATTGTGTACCCAGATTAAAATATTATGGGGGTTCCAAATGCAGATTGATAAAAGTCTTGGCTCATATAACACATCATATTTAACTGTGATTGAAAAAAAGAAAGTTTTGATAATTGATCTCTCTCTCTCTCTCTCTCTCTCTCTCTCTCTCTCTCTCTCTCTCTCTCTCTCTCTCTCTCCCTCCCTCTCTCCCTCCCTCCCTCCCTCCCTCCCTCTCTCTCTCTCAGTAAAAGACAAGTAGAAGAAGATTAATTGAGAAAAAGTGGATTGTCTATTATTATAATCTATTACATCTTATAAAGATGGATGAAAAAGAGAATCAGAGCAAATGAAAACTAGTATTTCTGTAATAGTTAACCTATGTTTTTTCCTGATTTGAGCATTTAGGATTAGGCAAAATTGTAGTAGGTGCAATTAATAGCTACAAAGGATGATGACGTGTAGTGCTGGAACCAATACAAAAAGTAGTGGCCATCTTGAGATCAGGTTTTGGGAAATGTGAATGGGAGCATGAGACAGTGACTTGAGAGAATACTGGCAACGTAGAGGAAATACTTTTTGTGAGACAAGAGGAGTATCAGATATAGGTAAGCCTAAATTTATTGTTCTCCCAAGCACATGTGAACAGTGACTGAAAATCTTAAGAGTGAATTCTTTAATATTGGTCGAAGAGGTGTTTATTGATTAATTATAGCCAATTTATAGCCTATGTATCTTGGGAAGATTATGATTATTAATAATCATAAAGTAATATTTTTAAATTTTGGAGTTAGCAGCAGCAGCGAGTAGTCTAGTATTTTTTTACAAAGGGGGGTAGGAAATGGCTATGTTGTATTTGGTAAGTTCCAAATCCGAAAGTAACAAGACAAATCTTTAGTTGACCACCAAACTCAGACAATGTTGGCATCCAATTTGCTCCCGATCCAGAGAAGCAGGGTAGTGACAGAGTAACACTTAATCTGAGTGAAAAAGATGAACATGAGAAAATGCCAAGGCTGTCTATGTGTTCCTTAGAAGGGAATGCAACACTGTCTATGTGTTCCTTAGAAGGGAATGCAACATCATCTATTATTTGTGGCTTGTGGCTTATAGTTCCGGGATTAAGATTTCATAATTCTCTCACCTATGTGTCACAAACCACAAATCACTATCTTATAATAAATCATTCAGTTCACTGGCTCTACTCCCAACTTGTTCCAGCATCCTTATATTAGTGTGACACTGGCATTCCTTCATCGAATGACGGTGTCAATTCTATATTGGAAACATCCAGTTCCAGATCCCCCAATTATCTTGTTCAGTGGTAACCAACATACATATGACAAGGCTTATGGATGGGTATGTAATGTCCCACAGTTATCTACGCATTAATAATGATCTAGGACCTTTCCTTACATAATTGGTGTTTTCTTTCATACTTTTGGATTTCTAATTTCTGTTTCCGTTAGTTGGCAATTGCTAAAACCAATCCCACGTGAAAAAGTATTCAAAGCCTTCTTGATTTTAATTGTCAATTTATTTATTCCTGCACGTTGTAATATTTATTCATTTACATATCTCTGTTTTTCCACTGTTGTGCAAACACAATCCCAGCAGCTGCTAACATGTGTAAAATTAAATATATATTATACTCCCTTTCAAATAGCCAACAAAATGTTTCTGGTTTTAATTCCATATCTTGCTTTACGATTGCTTCTAACCACTAACTTCTGAATAGCTACTTGGACCGACCTAAGTATTAATTCATAATTTCATATCCGGTCACATGAGGGGGGCAAGCCACTCCCATCCGGTCACATGGGCAGCAAACCACTCCCATCTGATCACGTGGGTGGCAAGCCACTCCCAAAAAGGAGGCCACACCCACAGAGTAGGTTCCAACAATTTTTGAAACTCACCACTGATGGATCCCTATGGGGTCTCATAGATTAACAACAGTGGCAGTGGAACTTTAAAAAAAATAGCCATCTTCTGAAATATACACTCAAATAAGAGTGAAGCTATTGAAAAATAGTACTTCATACCTTTGTCTCAACAGTGGGATACCATAATTCATGATATTACAAACTCTTCAGTATTCTGTCTCTTGACCCAACATCAGCATCAATCACAAACTTGATGCCAGATAGCTGGATTTTCTTACAAGGACGATAGATTTCCTATTGACTTTCTATGGGAAGTAAATATTTTGCTTTTCCAGTATAGTTTTATGCTGAATCAGATCTAGACAGAGGGATCTGGGTGAGTTAACCCTCACCTGATCTATCTGGCTAGGTCTTGATAACGTACATGAGGTTGGTCTCTCATCCACAGTCAAATAAGAATAGAGATGAATTTAAATATACTATATGTAATAATGCATGGAACTCTATAGAATTAATAAGAATAGGCACTTTTAAATTAGAGAATGATGAAGTAAATTGGTTTGATATATAATAAATATGTTTATTATGATTGAGTTGATTCAATGATTATTACTCAAAGATTGAATACCAACACTTGCACCATCAATGAACTGGCTGGAATTCAGTAGGTTTCATTACTGCTCACATTCAACTGAAAAGCAGAGATAGCAAGAAAGGTAGGGATTTTTTTTTCCACAGCTAAATCCCAAGATAGATAGCTAAATCCTGGGATGGTAATGAACATAGTAATGTTAGCTTAAGGAAGGAAGCAATTGAAGAAGTTGAGAAGCGCTCTTCCCTTTTTCGCCCATTTTCTGACCCATATTCTGGTAATTTACTATATAAATAACTGATGTTATAAAGTACTACATTTCTAATGTATTTCCATCCTTTGGTGATAGTAGTCACAATTTGTGTACTTTTTATGGAAGTGACTTGCAGGGAATTTCACAGGAACCAACTAAACCCATTTAATTTTTTCTTTATATCTAGTATATGGATTGAAGAATCTTCTTATTTCTAAATAGCATGAAAGAATCACACTGTATTTGTTGGTACATGCATACCTATCCATCATGTTCTATTTCAGGATAAACCATGTTACAAAAACACTCAGAAGAAATAAGAAATAGCAACAGAAAAAAGCTAGAGGCATAAGAAGAGGGAAGGAAAATGGTTAAATCTGGTTTACATTAACCTGGTTTGCTGTATTCTTGTGCATGTCGATCCTTTGAAGAGCCATGGTGGCACAGTGGTTAGAATGCAGTATTACGGGCTAATTCTGCTGACTGCCAACAGTTCGATTCTGACTGATTCAAGGTTGACTCAGCCTTCCATCCTTTTGAGGTTGGTAAAATGAAGACCTAGATTGTTGGGGGCAATATCCTGATTCTGTAAACCATTTAGCGAGGGCCGTAAAGCACTGTGAAGCAGTATTAAGTCTAAGTGCCATTGCTAGCAAATCATAGATGTTTTCACCATATCCATGCATGCATTTCCTTTTGTTCTTTAAACTTCTCTCTCTTTTTGAATACCTCATCAATTCCATCCAACCATAACTTTCTTGAACTTCTTCTTCCTCTTAATCCTCTTTTTTTCGTGCACTTGTTTTAAAAATTTAGCAATTTAGCAATTTAATAAATTTGTATGCCGCCCAATCCCGTAGGACTCACGGCGGCTTACAGAGACAAGATAAAAGTAAAATTTAAAAAATAAAGAGAAATACAATTTAAAAAACAACACAACATACATTCCGTTTAAGTGGGGCTGGACGTTGTTCAACAGCCCCAGGCCTGCCGGAACAGCCAGGTTTTAGTGGCTTTTCGGAAGGCCGAGTGAGTGGGAAGGGTCCGGATCTCTAGGGGTAGATCGTTCCACAGGGCTGGAGCAGCTACAGAGAAGGCCCTCCCCCAAGGGCCGCCAGCCGGCATTGTCCGGTTGACAGCACCCAGAGAAGGCCCAACCTGTGAGATCTTATTGGTCATTGGGAGGTATGTGGCAGGAGGCGGTCTCTCAGATATCCAGTTGTCATTCATTTTCTTAATGGGACCAAGCCACTTCTATGTACTTTAATGTCCTTTTTTTTGTACTGACTCATTCCTGCATTCAAGCCACATTCATTCATCACTTTTCATTCTTGACCTATGCCTTCTTGTTTTACCAAATGCCATTGAGTAACCTATTTCCATTGTATTCAGTCAATGTTTTAAGTTTTGCTTGACATTCCTAGTTCCCATTTCAATATAACAAAGTGGGCAGAAACCAAACCGTTCACTTCTTTCCCATACATTTTCATTCTTGCAACTGACCCAGAGCCTACCTATCAACATTTTAATATCTTACAAATCGTATACTATACCTACTATATTTTCACATCTCTAGAACTATCAAGGTATACAGTTTTATCTCATTGCTCTGGTTTTAGCTATTTATCATAGAATAAGCATAACAAATTTTAAGTTTCTGGAATTTTATGAGTTAGTTGAGAGACAGTTGAACTACAATGCCTCAATCATCTGTTCTGCAGTTAGGGGTGTGGTGCAGTGGTGGCAGAGAATCTGGCAAAACTGGTTCTTAAATATTTACCAGCACACCACTTGTGTTAACCTTAGTTCATTGACTTACAAGATAGTATTTAGAGATCTTGCACAAAATGTCATTAGTATGTTCAAGGTAAAACTGGGCTTTAAATTATGCTTTTAGGGTACTAGCATAATATGGCAAAATGTCCGAAGACTGACTGATACTCTTTTGACCATTTATAGGGAATGCTACACGTGATATAGCAATAGCAATAGCAATAGCAGTTAGACTTATATACTGTTTCATAGGGCTTTCAGCCCTCTCTAAGCGGTTTACAGAGTCAGCATATCGCCCCCACAATCTGGGTCCTCATTTCACCCACCTCGGAAGGATGGAAGGCTGAGTCGACCTTGAGCCAGTGAGATTTGAACCGCTGAACTGCAGATAGCAGTCAGCTGAAGTGGCCTGCAGTACTGCACCCTAACTACTAGTTACTTTTTTTTATAGCATATGAGCACAAAATATTTTATTTCTGCTTAAAAATAGCAATGTAACTATTTTATATATGTATGCATGCAGTATTTAGAACAGGGGTATCAAACTCAAGGCCCGGTGGCCGGATCTGGGCGAAGGACTGACCCGCGGTGCCTCTGCCAGTGGAAGCAGAGCTTGTGAGGGCCATGGCTCTTGAGTTCTGTTTTCGTTGGCAGAGGTCAGGTGAAAACTGCTCGATTATTTTAGTATTTTTGTTAGTGTTCCTGATTCTGTGTGTATGTATGAAGGAAATTATATATTTTTTGTATGCAGAAGACAAAAATATCCCTCTAAAATGGTTCACTGTAACATTTATAATCCTGTGCCGGTGAGTAGATTTTTTTTAACTGTCCCAGATATATTTGTATTTCAAAGAGGATGTTTTGTATAACTTGCATATAACTATGCATTAAAATGATAAATATTGCTTTGATAGAATTTTGATAATTCTGCAGAATACTGCTTTATTTGTAAATAAATGGAATGCAAGCAAATCAGTAGCTGGTTTGTTCCATTTATGGAGACACAATTTGTGAGAATGGAGTTCTTTATGAACTCTTAAAAAGAAATTGTTTTAAAATAAAATATGAAACAGTTGTTCTGTGGCGTTTCATTTCAAAAATCTTTTTAGTACATCTTGCAAAGTGGAAGTCAGACAATCAGCATATACTGTATATGTATATACAGTATACAGCTCGCAACTTGGGAGTCCTCCTGGACCCACAGCTGACTTTTGACTACCATCTTTCAGCTGTGACCAGGGGGGCATTTGCCCAGGTTCGCCTGGTGCGCCAGTTGCGGCCCTACCTGAATCGGGAGGCCCTCACAACAATCACTCGAGCCCTTGTGATCTCTAGGCTGGAATACTGCAATGTGCTCTACATGGGGCTGCCCTTGAAGAGTATCCGGAGACTTCAGCTAGTCCAGAATGCGGCCGCGCGAGTGATTGTGGGCGCACCACGGTTCGCCCACATAACACCGATCCTCCGTGAGCTGCACTGGCTACCTGTCGATCTCCGGGTACACTTCAAGGTCCTACTCACCGCCTATAAAGCGCTCCATGGTAGTGGATCTGGCTATTTGAGAGACCGCCTTCTGCCAATCACCTCCCTGCGTCCCATCAGATCGCATAGAGTTGGCCTCCTCCGTATTCCATCCGCCAGTCAGTGCCGACTGGCGACTACTCGGAGGAGAGCCTTCTCTGTTGCGGCTCCGACGCTATGGAACAATCTCCCCGTGGAGATTCGTACCCTCACCACCGTCCAGGCCTTCCGCACAGCCCTCAAGAACTGGCTAGCCCGTCAGGCCTGGGGATAAGTCTACTTTCGCCCCTCCCGAATGCTGAGTGAATGTTGTGTTTTACTGTTTAATTTACTTTTGTTCACATCTTTTTTGTATTTGTCCTTCACTCCCTTTCCCCTTTGATTGTAAGCCGCCCTGAGTCCCCTCAGGGAAAAGGGCGGCCTATAAATGTGCAATAAATACAAATACAAAATACAAATACTGTATATGGTGTACATAATTTCAACACCAAGATTGCTGTGGAAGTTTGTTTAATCATCACATTTCTGACATGTGTCTTTCCATCAGAATTTGGATCACAAGAAAGTTATTTCTCTTGTTCCAGCAAAAGCCACGTTTTCATAGTGATTATTGTGTCAGTCTTCCACTAAAATCCAAATGTTTGATCTGATAACTATTCATGCCTTTAAAAGCAAATGGTCAGCCATGCCTGAAGCACAAAAGGTGACAGTCAATTTTCAGGCCAGAGCCAGAAAAATCAATTTTATTTATTTAAATAATTTACATGGCCAACCAACTCTTATCAGTGAAAATGAGGAATCAGAGGTCAAGTGAACAAATTTTATTCTGATTGTGTGTATTTGGCGCAGCTTCTTTAATTTCAAAACATAAATGCAGTTATTTGGACAAAATAAATTATTGCTAGTTTATAAAAAGATGCTTCTCTGTCTTGGAGTAGGTAATCCGGTTCACCGACAAATGCGCGCTCGACAAAAAAGCACGCCGATGAAACTGCGGTGAGAAAACCGTGAGTTCAAAATCGCGCCAACAAATGAGCGCAGAAGCGCGCCGACAAAAGCGCGTCTTCAACGAACAACTAATAACAACCGAATAACCCTAAACCTAACCCTAACCCTAAACCGAACCCTGAACCTAACCCTTA
Source organism: Thamnophis elegans (assembly GCF_009769535.1). Classification (NCBI taxonomy): domain Eukaryota; kingdom Metazoa; phylum Chordata; class Lepidosauria; order Squamata; family Natricidae; genus Thamnophis; species Thamnophis elegans. The sequence continues at coordinate 3,520,806 of NC_045548.1, forward strand.
CCTTAACTTAAATCGCGCTTTTGTGGGCGCGGTTTTGTCAGTGCATTGTTGTGGACGCGTTTATGACATTGTGGTTTTCTTGACGCGGTTTCGTCAGCACGCTTTTGTCGTGCGCGCATTTGTCGGGTCACGAGGTAATCCCCAGTGATCTGTTGGAGGAAAAATAACCTTAACACTTAAATTCTTTATAGCCCCAATAGGCTGCCAGTCTTTCCCAACCTTTCACATTTGTGGACTTCAACTTACAAAATTCTCTAGTCAGTGGGTCCCTGCTGAAAATTCTAGGAGCTCAAATTCTCACATCTGAGGAAAGACTCTCTGGTTGGGAAGGGCCAAGTGTGCTTGTACAGGACACTTTCCTGCATGCTTGTCTTATCAAACCTGTCTTAGTTGCCACACCTTAGTTGGGGTGAATGTATGAATTACAGGCTTCTATTGAGAAGTTATATTAAGGTTGACAAATAGGTATAGCATGGTTTATTTCTTGGATCAGAATTTTGTGTAATGTTCTACAAATTCAAACAAAAATATTATTTAATTTTTGAAGATAATATAAAATATACAATTCAGTTCAGCATTATGAAAAATTGTTTTGTTTTGTATAAACAAGTTAGCACATATTTTGTGTATATGCATTCTGTATGCTTTGCACACAAAAAAATTTCTGGTTATTAACAAATTGTAATTCATTGCTGCTTCCAAAAGTCGATCCTACCCAGATTTCTTTTCAATGTTTTTAACCAAAATGTTTTTCATTTTGCTTGGCATCAGATTAAGGAAATTAATGTCTGTTTTATTTATTCTTCTGGAAAAGGAATTGAATTATTTGGACTGTTTATTTTCACTAGTAAGATATTGAAATATGTATCTTCATTGGTTATTCTCTCTAACTGAGGATCACTCAACTACCGTGTTTTCCCCAAAATAGGACATGTCCTGATACTAAGCCTAATTGGGCTTTTCAGGATATGGGCTAAAATAAGCCCCCTCTTCAAAATTACCCCCCCCCCAAAAGTGGTAAAAAGAGTGCCCGCCGTGCCTCGCGCCCCACCTATCACACGTTGTAAAAAGCCGCTGGAAAGATAAGCTCCCCCCCCCCTTTCTGTGTCTGTCTTGCTCTGAAATCTGGAAGTGAAGCTTGGTAGGGAGGTGGGAGCGCTGTCTCCTCGCGTTGGGAGAAGAACTCCCCAAACACCTTGTTTCTCTATTTCTGCTTTGTATCCCAGCCTTAACAATTCCTTTTAGCTTTGGGCCTAGAGTCAGTTATATAAAACTTCTAATCGAAGACTAATCTGATCATAAGAAACCAGGGGAGGAAAATGTGATGATGATGTTAGATATTGAATAGCTGTAAATCAGCACATACTCTCTCTGTGCAGGAATATATTGGTTTGGTTTGGTTTATTGGATTTATATGCCGCCCAAGGACTCAGGGCAGCGTACAACATTAAAAAATTATTACAAAAGTTAAAAAAAAACTAGATAGAATATCCAAAAAACGAGCCCAATTAAGATTCACAACAACATTAACAAAATTCGATTAAAATTAACAATAATCAATAATTTGTTTTGTTCAGACCAGGCTGGCTTGCTGGAAAAGCCAACTTTTTAGGGGCGCATCGGAAGGACCGGAGGTCGGGGATTATACGAAGCTCCGGGGGCAGCTCGTTCCAGAGGGAAGGCGCTCCCACAGAGAAGGCTCTCCCCCTGGGGGTCGCTAACCGACACTGTCTGGCCGACGGCACCCTGAGAAGGCCAACTCTGTGGGATCGCACTAGACGGTGGGAGGCTACCGGTGGCAGTAGGTGGTCTCGCAGGTATCCTGATCCTAAGCCATGGAGCGCTTTAAAGGTCATAATTAGTACCTTGAATCACACCCGGAAGACAAGGTGCCTCCATGATAACCCGCGCAGCCGCATTTTGGACCAGTTGAAGCCTCCGGGTGCTCTTCAAGGGCAGCCCCATGTAGAGAGTGTTACAGTAGTCCAGGGGCCATATTAGCTGTTCACCTCATTTTCTGCCTCACTTTCAGGCAGCGGAATTTTGATATATTTTGTTTGTCTGTGTTTGAATTAGAGCTTTTTTTTTAACAAAAGAGCAAGGAAGAGTATTTTACAACAATTTGGTAACAGCACTGAAATTTTATTGAAACAATTTTATAATAGTAATATTATATTTTAAAATAGCTTTATCAACATAATGCACATAGACATCAGAAATACTGAAGTTAAGGCTAATGTTTCAATTACAGTTAAACTGAAATGCAATATTTTTACATTATCATAATATGTTATAACAAGGAAGTATTTGGAAACCTTAATTTGTATTTCAGACAAGCCACAATTTGTCCTAATAATTTGTCACAAACCACTGAAACAGATCTCCAGTTATATATTTTATAAAGTATTTGGCAAAATGAGTCAAAACCTCCTCTTAACCAGCCCTTTTTGCCTTCAGATGCTTTTTAGCTTCTATTCAACTGAGTTTAATGGTTTAGTTTTCGATTGAGTTTCCCTCCTCTCTTTATTTTGACTGTTGGCAATCTTTGGTTCCCTAGAGATGGAAAGGGAGATTCTATTACACATTCATGCATGTATACAAACATACATAGCAAACAAGCATATTCTTTATGTAATTGGAATGCATTGTTGGGAAATTATCGCTGATAAGAGCTGATTAAAGAAAGCCGTGATGGAAAACTTTAGTGAACTGATTATATTGAACCATAAACTATTACTTCATAAGTTATTACTACACCATTTACTGCTAATTCCAGATGATTTTTCAGTCAATAGGACTCATGCAGGATATCTTGTGTTTTACAATCTAGCCACAAGTGACGAATGTTAAATCTGTACCGCTTGAATGCACACGCAGTTTGCTTTGGTGACAGTGAAACTTTCTTTTAAAAGCTTCAAATAATGTTTTTCCTCCCTTCTCTCTGAGCATTTAAATCAAACCAATCCCCCAAAGTGAGCAAATTCCTTAATACAATGGTGTGCTTGTCAGTAACTCTGCATCACATAGTGCATATATTAAAAAACAGCTGTTTGGTGACAGACTGCTAGCTGGGAAGTTAAAGCTGAATTTGGTGGTTAACCCGTATTCCTCTGCTACTGATAAAGTGCTTTGATAAGCAGGCTGTAGTGGTGAAAATTAGCTAAAGAGCCAAAGACTGCAATTCTTTAAAATGAATGGGAGTGTTGTTTAACAAAAGCAGCTTTCAAACATTTTACAGGGTTCCCCTCTTCTTCTTTTTTTTTTCCTCCTTCCTCCTACCTTATCCAGTATATGCATAGATTTATCCACTATCTTACAACCGTGACATCAGTTCTGGCTTTCCAAACTTTTGCAAGAGAAGCAGATTTAAAATGGATAAAAAGAATTAAAATTTTAGTATGCCTTTTTGTCATTTACATCAGGGCTTGATTGAGTGCATGAGATGATACGGAAAGAGAAAATATTTTTTTAGAAAAGTAACTTTGTTGGGTTTAACCACAAGTCTGTGGCGTGTGGGCATAATTTGTGCTTATTTCTATTTTTTTTAAAAAAATCATTGTAAATATAATGTTAATGTTTTCAGCTTCAGATGTGTGCTGTTAAAAATAGTGCAGGTATTGATGGCATATTTTTAAAGAACAAATTGATGGTTTTAGAAAATTTTGAAGTAGTGTTGAGGAATTAGGTACATTCCAATGGTCAATAATACATTTGACTGTTTTCCCAAAAATATGAATTTGGCAAATAAGCTAAAATAAAATCCATGGATCCCGATGACCTAGTAAAATGAATTACAGCAAGTACATTTCTGTAATAAATCTTGGATACAAAACTGGTGGGTTTCAAAAATGTTCTGTAGGTGTGGCCTGCTTTGTGGGAGTGGCTTGCCGGCCATGTGACCAAGTGGGAGTGGCTTGCTGTGCATGTGACTGAGTGGGAGTGGCTTGGCAGTCATGTGACTGAGTGGGCATGGCCAACTTATACAATGTGGTGAAACTCACTTAACAGCACTCTTGCTTAGCAAGCAAAATGTTGGCTCAGGAACTCTGGCATTGAAGTGTGCAAGTCTTAAAGCTGTCAAGTTACAAGACCCTTGCGCCCCTAACCCTTTAGAAAAAAAACCCTAGGGGTGTTCAAACTTGACAGCTTTAAGACTTGTGGACTTCAACTCCCAGAATTCCTCCTCTCGCTCTTCATCTTGATGATGTGTGAACGGGCGGGGTTGGGGGGAATTGGAACCAGTTCTAAACGGCACTGTAGATTTGTGGAACCTCTTGTATAGAAGAGGTTAGAACTGGCAGGAACCCACCCCTGATACAAAATCAACAAACAGGGGGAAAAAAACTTAACAGTTTACCACCAAAATGGAAGAACAGTTGGAAAATAAGATCAGCATTCTAAGATGAGATTCAAGAAAGCTAGAACAGATGAAAGAAGCTGAAGAGAAAGAAGACCAAGATTTCAACACAGGTAACTTAAGGAAAGAGCTTCCAAAATATTTTCAGAAACTCAGTTGTCCCACCAGAGACAAGAATACTTTAGACCCCTGATGGCACAGGTGGCACGCGGAGCCCTCTCTGCGGGCACACGAGCCGTCGCCCCAGCTCAGCTCCATCACACATATATGTGTGCCTCCCCCTGGCCAGCTGATTTTTGGGTCCCGTTGCCCCAGCTCAGCTCCATCACACATATATGTGTGCCTCCCCCTGGCCAGCTGATTTTTGGGTCTCTAGCACGCATGTGGGAGGGAGCGCATGCAGGAGACGCGTGTTCACGCAGTGAGGGCAGGGGTCACATGGGCATGAGTGTGGGGAGCACGGGATGATGCATGAATTGCATTACGGGTGTGGGCATACATGTGCATGTTGTCATGTGCGCCTGATGCTTTTGGCACATGACAACAAAAAGGTTAGTCATCATTGCTTTAGACCATTGCTACACAACACTAAAAGATGCTTATCGTTCCTTATCACAAGCTGCTGTGGTCCACTCTGATCATTGCATGATTTACCTTGTACCTACTTACAAAGATTTAAAGCCACGAAACCAAGAATTAAATCAGTGAGGACTTGGGCTGAGGAGGAAAAATTAAAGCTACAGGCTTGCTTTGACTACACTGAATATTTTTGACGAAACCTCTGCAGACCCAGATGAACTCACAGATACTGTAACATCATACGTCAGCTTCTGTGAAGACCTATGCGTACCACCCAGGAACTTGCGAATGTACAGTAACAATAAACCTTGGTTCACAACTAAACTTAAGCAGCTATGTTGTTCCAAAGAGGAAACCTACAGAAGAGGTGATAGAACGCTGTACAATCAATCCAGAAACATATTAGCAAGGTGCTAGTCGTTACTTATAAAGCCCTACATGGTATCGGACCTGGGTACTTGAGAGACCGCCTCCTGCCAATTACCTCCCTACGACCAATTAGATCCCACAGATTAGGCCTCCTCTAGATTCCATCTGCTAGCCAATGTCGACCACCCGGGGGAGAGCCTTCTCTGTGGCTGCTCCGGCCCTCTGGAACGATCTCCCCGTGGAGATTCGAACCCTCACCACCCTTCAGGCTTTTCGTAAAGCCGTCAAGACCTGGCTGTTCCAGCAGGCCTGGGGCTGATGAGTTCCCAGCCCCACTCGAATTGTTGTGGCTGTTGAGGAGTTTTTTTAATCTGTTTTCTGTATTTATTTTTTGTCTTGTTTGTTTTCCTTGTATTGTCCCTATTCCCTATTCCGGTTTGTTAGCCGCCCTGAGTCCCTTTGGGAATAGGGCAGCATACAAGTTTAATAAACTGAACTGAGATCAGAGCAGCAAAAAGAAGCTACTCTGAAAAACTAAGAGATCGCTTGTCAACAAATGAACCAGCCAATATGTGGAAAACTCTTAAAAATATCACCGGTTACGGCAAACCTCCTTCCCAGGCTGAAGGAAATCAACGACTGGCAGATGACCAGTTGCTCTAACATCTGTAGTTATGAAAACCTTTGAAAGGCTAGCGATGTCCCACTTGAAAGCCATCACGGATCCGCTGTTGGACCCCCTGCAATTTGCATACCTAGCAAATAGATCGACAGATGACGCTGTTAATGTGGCTTTGCACCACATCCTACAACATCTTGAATCTCCAAAGACCTACACAAGGGTCCTCTTTGTAGACTTTAGTTTAGCATTCCATACCATCATATTGGATATTCTTCTAACTAAACTAAATCAGCTAGGGGTACCTGAACACACTTGCAAGTGGGTCATAAGCTTCCTAACAGGCAGGAAGCAGCAGGTGAAGCTACGTAAAATCACATCAGATACCTGTGCAATTAGCACAGGAGCCCCCCAGGACTGTGTGCTCTGTCACTTCTCTCTACATACCAATGACTGCATGTCAAACACGCCATCTGTTAAACTACTTAAGTTTGCAGATGATACAACAATGATTGTAGAGCCGAGGTGGCGCAGTGGTTAGAGTGCAGTACTGCAGGCCACTTCAGCTGACTGCTAACTGCAGTTCGGCAGTTCAAATCTCACCGGCTCAAAGGTTGACTCAGCCTTCCATCCTTCCGAGGTGGGTGAAATGAGGACCCAGACTGTGGGGGCGATATGCTGACTCTGTAAACCGCTTAGAGAGGGCTGAAAGCCTTATGAAGCGGTATATAAGTTGAATTGCTATTGCTATTGATTGTTCTTGTTCGCAAATGGACGGGAGTTTGAACAACTAGCCTTGTGGTGCAATTGGAACAATCTGGAACTGAACACACTCAAAATGGTAGAAATGATGGTAGACTTTAGGAGAAACCCTACAATATTACCACCTCTTACAATACTAGACAACATAGTAGAGACCTCCAAATTTCTAGGTTCTATTCTATCTCAAGACCTAAAATAGACACCTAACATCAAAAACGTCATCAAAAAAGCACAACAAAGAATGTTCTTTCTGCTCCAACGCAGGAAGTTCAAACTTTCCAAGGAGCTGCTGATCCAGTTCTACGGAGGGATTGTTGATTCTATCATCTGCACCTCTATAACTGTGTGGTTTGGTTCTGCAACCTAACAACAAGACAGACACAGACTTCAGAAAAAGCAATTACTGCCAACCTGCCTTCCATTGAGGACCTGTACATTGCACAAGTCAAAAAGAGGGCGTGAAAATATTTACAGACCCCTCGCATCCTGGACGTATATTGTTTCAACTTCTACCCTCAAAATAACGCTATAGGGCACTGCACACCAAGACAACTAGACACAAAAACAGTTTTTTCCCCGAACGCCATCACTCTGCTAAACAAATAATTTCCTCACCACTGTTAAACCCCATTCACTAAGGCTGAATTACTATTACTATTAGTCTTATCGTTCCTATCACTCATCTCCTCTCACTTATGACTGCAGGACTGTAACTATGTTGCTTGTATCCTTACAATTTATATTGATATTGATTGTTTCCTGATTGCTTATTTGTTCCCTGTGACTATCGTTAAGTGTTGTACCTTATGATGCTTGACGAATGTATTTTGCCTTCTTTTGTACACTGAGAGCACCTGCACCAAAGACAAATTCCTTGTGTGTCCAATCACACTTGGCCAATAAAGAATTCTGTTCTGTTCTATGCTATGCTATGCTATGCTATTCTATTGTATTCTATTCTATTCTAAGAATACCTGATCAGAAATGTCACTTTGAAACAAAGAACATCAAGGAAGCACTGGATATAATAAAGCAGCAAATAGCAACAGCAAAGGAGATCAACATATATGAAGCTTAAATTGCCCACTATAGGCAGAACTTACAATAACAGCAAAAATGGTAAAGATCAAGAATTGCTTAGCACCAGGTGAAGGTGAATTCAGTGGGTGGGTGGGGGATCTGACTGGTGCATACCCAGTCTTTGCTCATTGCTAAGTAGTTGTTGAACACAAACAACCTACTCTACCCAAGTAGAGTTCAAGCTAACTATTTCATTGTCTTCAATATAGGAATCTCCTCAGGTTGCTTACCTGGCGCAGTGGTTAGGGTGCAGTACTGCAGGCCACTTCAGTTGACTGCTATCTGCAGTTCGGCTGTTCAAATCTCACCAGCTCAAGGTTGACTCAGCCTTCCATCCTTCCAAGGTGGGTAAAATGAGGACCCGGATTGTTGGGGGCGATATGCTGACTCTGTAAACTGCTTAGAGAGGGCTGAAAGCCCTATGAAGCGGTATATAAGTCTAACTGCTATTGCTATTGCTACTGCTATTGCTATAAGAAGAAGAAGAAGAAGAAGAAGAAGAAGAAGAAGAAGAAGAAGAAGAAGAAGAAGAAGAAGAAGAAGAAGAAGAAGAAGAAGAGCTAATAGTTAATTGAATGTATTTAGTTAAACAACAGTATTGGGTTAAATAATTTTACTGAGATAATTTTAATTTTAACCCTTTTGTATCTATACAGCTAAGCTATTAGTAGTTAATCTCCTAAAATATTCTCTATTGCTTTTTGTTGTTATTGTTGTTGAAATTGCTTGCCCTTAATAGAAAGCAACGTGTACATCCTGCAAACTCATTTCCTTATTTAACATGGGCATCCTTCCTTTACTGAGAGATGCTTCCTCTTATATTAGGGAAGTTAGAAGCAAGCTTTTGTAAGTCCTTAATGGCACATCCCTTCCAAATGACCTTTGTCCCAAGCTAGCAGTTTCATGCAGTTACATAAAATATCCAGGTATATATAAATACGAATGAAATTTAAAAAGCATATCATGTTCACACCCATAAAAATGACACCTTTTATGCTGTGATACAGTAATTACTTTTTCTTGACAGAGAATTTTATAATTTTATGGACAAGTTTAAACAGTTTGTTCAGATGCTTTGGAAAATCCAAATCTTCCCCCCAAAATGCAAAATACTGTGATAAAAACATGTTAAGAGTATGTATATACACTGTGCTGTACATGTGGGCCCAATTACTTAACACTTTTCTTCAAAATGAACTAAAATCACAGTTCTAAATACTATATGGCAAAGAATAACAGTTCAGTTATCCAATACATTTAGTTTAAATGGGTCTTGATGATACAGACTTTTAATTATTTTTTCCCTTTTGACTAGTTCCTCTGAGTTTTACTACCTAATCTTAACAATGTCTAAATGAAATCAATTTCATATCATGGTAATTTTTTTTATATTATATTAATGAAACAGTAATTAAACTTTGAAAAGAGTTAGAGTCCTTTTTTAAAATTGCTAAAATTATATCTATTTTTGTGGGCAAATGTTTTTTGTTCCTAAAGAATTGCTGTAACTCTCTTTAATTAAAATAAAAACATTGTAGTCATACTTTTTCCTTTTTCCCCCAAGCATTTTAATGCTAGAGCAATCACAAGGCATTTGATGTTAACTTGGAGGTTGATTTTTGTTTTAAAAAAAGTAAAATACATCTTAAGCATACTTAGTTCTTTCAAAATCTGCAGAAAAATAAAAATACTTTTTTTTTAGCTTTTTGGTGCTGACTTTTTGGGGGCTTAATCTTAGAGGGCTGCAAAAAATGGGGCTCAACATATGTGTCTCATGGACTATGAATTATTGCTCCTGAAATTAAATCGCACAAGACACACATTGGATCATACTGCTTGAAGTATTCAGATACAGTCTGCTCTACCGTGACCCGTCAAAACCGCGCTCGACTAAGCTGCGCCCGATTAAACCGCGTCACTGACGTCATCAACAGGGCGACAACAGCCAGCGCGGAGAAAGAAGGGCGCTTTAAATAGCGCTTTGAAAGCAAGCCGATTCAACTTAAGGTAAGGGTTAGGTTAAGGGTTAGGTTAAGGGTTAGGGTTAGGGTTAGGGTTAGGTTAAGGGTTAGGATTAGGTTTAGGGTTAGGTTAAGGGTTAAGGTTAGGTTAAGGGTTAGGATTAGGTTTAGGGTTAGGGTTAGGGTTAGGTTAAGAGTTAGGTTTAGGGTTAGGTTAAGGTTTAGGGTTAGGTTTAGGATTAGGTTTAGGGGGATTAGGTTTAGGCTTAGGGGTTAATTTTAGGTTTAGGGTTTACAGCGTGCTTCTCTCTCCGCGCTGTTGTCGCCCTGTTGATGTTGTCAGCTACGCGGTTTAGTCGGACGCGGTTTAGTCGAGCGCAGTTTTGTGGTGGAACCCTGCTCTACAAATCTATAAATGACATCATCTCCAAACAGTTTTGCCATTTTTGCTGTCCCTTTATATCACAACAAACTCCTTGGCACAAATGACAAGTATTACAATTGTGTACTTGTAGAAAATACCTCTTTCTTGTTAAAGTAGCATGTTATTTTCCTCATCATCATGAGAATGAAAAGCAATGGAAATACTTTTCAGTCTTCGTGCAAAAAAGAAAAAATCTGTAAAAGAAAATGGCTGTTTGAATTAGTAGCAATTCACATAAAATCTGAGACAATCCCAAATCATTTTAAAAGATGCCCTGTCTACTAAGAAGATGATTAATGAAGAAAATATATTAATTGGGAGATATACAGTATAATAAATTCTGTTGTAGTCAGTCTGTCTAATACTGGTTCTTTTGTACTATAAGGTAAAGTATAAATGCATATATTTAAGTGTGTTTTGTTGCAGTTTCCACTAAACATGAGAATGCATATTGTGGTAACTGAAATGACCTGTCGTTTCCTAAACTATCTTTCCCCTCTTTCAGCAATCATTTTATGGAGTAGATTCCAGAAAAGAGGGGAGATTAGAGGAGGATAATAAGAAAGGTTTATTCCTATGAGGTGGGGTAATCTGTTTTCCATAACTCTTGTCACACAGGAAGAATGCTGATTATTTTATAACTTGTTATTGGGCTTCATCCAGTCTTGGCAGTGTTTATGTAATGAAGCTAAACTTGTGCCTTAAATCTAGTCCAGGGTGTCTTGTAAATTTCAATCACATGTGGACACCATTGGATACAAACCATTCTGGGGGTGTTCCTTTTGAGGAGGGATATTCTTGATTTGAATTTGGGGAAAGAAATTACTCTAATCCCAGGTGCCGAGCTTTCTGTCAATTTTATTGTGCATTTTCCTATATTCTTTAATGCAGTGGTTCTCAACCGTCCCAATGCCGCGACCCTTTAATACAGTTCCTCATGTTGTGGTGACCCCCAACCATAAAATTGGTGTCTCGGTTCCTAAGACCATCGAAAATACATATTTTACGATGGACTTAGGCGACCTCTGTGAAAGGGTCGTTCGACCCCCAAAAGGGTCCCAACCCACAGGTTGAGAACCACTGCTTTAATGAAATGGATGAAATATTTCTAGCCAATTTAATCATAAGGTTTACTGAGGTTGATCTATTGTAAATAATAAAATATTTGGACCTTTCAGAAGAAAGAGGGAGGGAAGTAAGTAAGTAATCATTTCAGTGCTTAAGTGGATGCTACAACAAATAATACATGATAAATTAATTATATCTATTGGTACATCCCGTGTCTCCATTTGTTTTCCAGCTTTATTACTCAAAACTCAGTTAATTCTCGAATTATTTTACACTTTCTATAGTATATGCGAAACATGTGAACCACCATTGGGCCACATATTCTGTTTCAAAAAATTAGTTGGGGGGGTGTGTGATTCTTTATGCACCTTCCGTATAAATCATCCCTCCAAAAATAATTCCTAGCACTTCTGTGGACTCCATTGAAGCGATTAGACCTTGTATCAATAAAGCAGTTTTAAATTTATTACTCTATACTGATTTTTTTTTTAAAAAAAAAGATCCAGTCTATGACATTTTATAGAACGGCGGTTTTAGTAGTCAACAGGTTTTTCAACATGATCATTGCTCTGTGGCATTAATGTAAAGAGAATGTTGAAACATTAGTTTATTGAAATGAAAATAATCTAGGTTCTTTTCTTGGGGGTATTATAAATAGACTTGAAAACAGTAACAATCTTAGTCTGCTCCTTTGGAAGGTTCCTTTGAAATCCTTTAAAACAAATGATTCATCAAATAAGCAAGAGCAAAGGAAGAATATGCCAATTTGTAGAATGTGACTCCTCTTAATCAGAGAAAGGCTGCAGGATGTTGAGTTCCTGCCCTCCACCTGATTAAAGCCAAATGCACTGTGAAATGGCTGGGACTAAGAGGAAGCACCAAACACTTCACAGTTGGGGGCAGAACAGCAAAAGAATAGAAAATGCCCAATTTACCTTTGTTATTTTTCTGGCTTTCACAGATAAGCACATATTTCCTGTAGTATTTGGACCTTAAAGAAACTCTGTAGTATAAGATAGAATTTTAAGTGCCGGATCTTGGCATTAAAAATAATAATAATAATAATCCCTGATATTGCAGCAGATTTCTGAATAGCCAAAAATCTTTTTCTTCTTCATTTCCGCCTGCGTTTCATTTTATTTGGTTTCTTTTTCAGTGGCCACTGTAAATGCCACGTTGTTGGAAGGCATCTTGTCTGTCTTTTTTTTCAAGTCATAACTTTTATATAAAAGACAGATTTAAACTAATTTGCCACCTGGATCATTTTTATATTCCCCTCTCACTTTAGAGTTATTTACAGTTTCTTCTATTCAAACTTCCTTTCCAATGAAGATGTACTAATTGCTAGTCTTTTTCTTTAGTCCATGTAAATTTTACGTAATTCTATTGACCTGAAGAATTTCTTCCACTTTTGTCATTTTTGGTCATTTTTTCTTCAGGGAGGAATGACCTGTTCATGTTTTTCTGCTTGCTTTTTCAAAGTGTATCTTAAAGTTGAGGGCTTAGCTTGGTGCATCTGTTTCGAACAATTAAAAGTGAAAATTCTATTTGGCATTTGTCTATAGATTGCAACATGTTTATAAGAGTACAATGTACGATATCCTGGCAATCTCATTTTGAAAAGGCAGCCAAAAATAATAGTGTCATTGTTCTTTCATTAACAGAAATCCTCTTAGTTACCTGGAAGTACTCACAATCTTTTTAAATCTTACTTATATTATAATATTTTAACAGAGTTTTGTTCGTTATATAATACTTTATTTCATAAGAAACAACTAAATTAGCGAAGAAAACTCTGTAGATTTTGTTTTATTTTTATTTAGAACGACAGCATTTTTTTAAACGATTGTAAATAGCTGGCATTTTTACTCATATCATTAAATGCATCTACAATCAGAATAGTTGATAATCCTAATCTCTGTTATAATAGCTGATGGTTAATATTGCTTACTAAACTATGATGTGTTTCAGTCAAATAAAGATATTAGATGAGAGACCCTGCCCTACAGAATTTTAAAATTAAAAATACAATCTCAGCATAGTCAACCTTGAGTCTTGGTGATTTCATAAATGTGTCTTATGCACACATGTATTTGCTGACCCCTTATCTGAATTGCTGGCTATTTTATATCCTGTGACCTGAAATTTGATAATTGAAAGTTGGTAATTGAAAGATAACTGCAAACATTGAACCTTAATTGGAACAACAAAGTTTTCAGGAGTTCTTTATCATTGTGGTTATCAAAACAAATTATTGAAAGCCTGAGAGTGTTCTTTCTACTACATCTTATACCAAGAAACATTGAGGCACTTTCTTCTTTTTGAGGATTGAGTAATCCTTCATGAAATGCCTCCCTTAACAGATTGTTCATCCCTCCCACATTTCCAGGACCAGGTCTACTTTCCGTCTTAGTGATTCATTTGTAAATTGCTTACAACACCAACTATGTAGACCACTGAGTAAGCCACCCATACAATCTAAAGAATAGGTGTATGAGACAAAATCATATCTCGTTTAGTGGTCAAAAAAGTAGCTATCAGATATCAGCTAAATTTGACAAAATACTTTGTTGCCATAATTAACCTGTGTTGGTTTTCTGTGTGACAGTTGAATGCCCAAAATGGGGGGGTGGGGGGAATCATTAGGAGCCGAGGTGGCGCAATGGTTACGGTGCAGTACTGCAGGCTACTTCAGCTGACTGTTATCTGCAGTTCGGCGGTTCTAATCTCACCGGCTCAAGGTTGACTCAGCCTTCCATCCTTCCGAGGTGGGTGAAATGAGGACCCAGACTGTGGGGGCGATATGCTGACTCTGTAAACCGTTTAGAGAGGGCTGAAAGCCCTATGAAGCGGTATATAAGTCTAACTGCTATTGCTTTTTTAAAAAATTGTTTTCCCTAGGGCAGGTGAGACTCAAGTTCAATACAATCCTCAGCCATAGAAGCTTGATGAATGACTTTTAGCAAATCACTCACGCTGGGTCTAACCTATTTCATAGGACTATTATGGGGAGAAATTGGAAGAAGAAATGTCTTACGCTTTTGGACAAAAGGCATGATTAAAAAATAATAATCTCATTTAGGCTGTTCTTAAATAATAACTCTTAAGTCCACATTACTGTGTTTTGCATTCTTTTAAATTGATGTTTAGTTTCTGTTCAAGTTCAGCATTCCTGCTCAGAATAGTTGTAGGAGATGCTGAGAATGAGATACGGATATTCATATTTGGGATTTACTTTCACAAAGGTTAATATATTGTATGGGTTTTTCCCCCCCAGAATTCTGGGTTTTAGGAAACCAGAGAATTTATTTCTACTTAGTTTTCCCCCTTAATCTAAAAAAGAAGTCTTATATATAAAGCTTGCTATTTAATATGTTCTGCACATATGTGCTTGCTATTTAATATGTGCTGGAATAGCACTTTCAGGCCATACCACGACAGATATATGGGGTAAAATGGCTATGAAGGATGTGCATTATGACACTTTCAGAGAGAGGAACCTCAAATATTTTTTAAAAAAATGAAGGAATTCAAACTGTAAAAATATGTTTCATTTTATTATATTTCATTTCATTTGTTTTGCTTATCCATCTGGTAGTCGGCTGCTAACCCAGCTACAATTCTGAAATAGTATTTATTAATTGGTAGTTCTTAAGTATGTTAGCTTTCCTTACTGTTTTATATCCCTTTCCCCTCCCTTTGTAAATAAAAATTTCATAACTACACTGAAAAGAATGAATTTTGGAGAGTTCAAAAGACTTAACTTTTGGTTGATCCTAATAAGGAAAAAAAGGTTTTTGATGGGAATGTGTGTTTTTATCTACTATACCTATTTAAAAGTATATATTTCAGTTGAATGCACTTAGAGCTGCACATAAAAATTAATTATAAATTGTTAAAATGGGGGAAAAAATGGTCACATTTCTCTGTTCACATTTCATTCACAGTCATTGATTCCCAAGATATCTATAAGGCAGAATCAATTGGTTCTGCTTTTACAACTCCCCTATGGAACTTTGTTTTAGTGGTTCTGGAAGACACCCTGCCTTTTTTTTAAAAAAAAAGTGTTTAAAGCATTTAGCACAGCTGGATTTCACTTTGTATGAAAACTTTTAGAACATTATAATGTCACTAATCATTGGCAGTGCTACATTTCAAATTTTATTTGTCCTAGCTGTTCTGCAGCATTGTAGAGATGGTGAGATAATGAAAACTCAAATAAATATGTTTTATAAATGTACATATTTTGCAAAGTATGCATTTTACAAAAACCCCGACTTTTTCCTAATGTTAAAATTATTATTATGATTCTAAAATATTCTAATAAAATCCCCTTTATAATGCTGTCAATCAAATTAATTAATTGTGGCAATAAAATAAGGAATTTATTACTGTAAGCCTAATTACTTTAATATAATTTTCAGTGATCTTTATCTCTCAATAAAATACTTAGGATTATGTTGAGTTCAGGAATATGTTACAATAAAGATTTATAATCATTATACAGTTTATATTCTAGAAAATATCACACTGGATTTTTTTCATATTATTTCTTAAATGATTACTGTTAAACATTGAAATATAGATTCTGGTCGTGATTCAAAAATAAGACAAATGCCAGAAACATTTCAGGTCATTCACTGGAACTGTCAGAGGAGGTTCTTGCCAAAGTTCACGACTAGCATGTAATTCTCTCATATATATAAAGCATATTTATAGCCTTAATGTGATCTGATATCAAAAAAGTATTCAGAAAAGTTTTGGGTTTTCTCAGGTGTGTATAGAGAGAGACATTCAGAGAGTTGGGAGATGTTCGGATTATTAAACATGCTGATTCCGCTATCCATGAATGAGGATTAAGGTGAAGTAAAACAAGAATTCCATTTCCATCACCCTAGGACAGTGGTTCTTAACCTGGGTTCGATCGAACACCAGGGGTTCGGTGAGTCAGTCTCGCGGGTTCGGCGGAGGTCAAGACACACACCCGACTCATATGATTCGTGATGACACGCCCCACGTGGGGTTTCAGTGAATGCGCATATGAAACTGGTGGGGGTCAGTACCTCCAACAAGGTTAAGAACCACTGCCCTAGGATGTGCCTCACTGTAATGAGAGGGAAATAGGGAGCTTCATGCTAAATTTATTTCTAATATCTTACTGCCTTGTCTGTTTAGTTTATACTTTAAACCTGTAGTTTGCAAGGTTTTATGGATGAAAAATATTGCATCCAGCCAACATTTAAGTCTAGAAGAAAAGAGGTGAAATCAGTATTATCGCATCTCAGTTTCACAAGGTCCTCCCTTATAATAAACATAATTTTTTATGCTTTACGTTTCTATTTCTAGCCTAAAAAATTGAAGCATTTTTTAAAATGGAAAGAGTGTTAATCACAGCTGTAGAAGAGCAGAGGGCAGAATAAAGAGAGAGTTTAGCCTAGAGTCATTACATATCCACAAACATTCTAAGTCCAGCCCCCCCTTGAATTCCATTTAGTATTTACCCTGATTTTTGTATATAGGCTTGAGCCATAAATCTTCTGAACTGAAACTTATGTGTGATCCTGATTGTTCGTGACTGACTTTTACACTACATTATCAAATGCTTGAGTTTGGAGGTGAGGATGTCAATTTTTTGTGCCAAAGTTAAAGAACGTTCTAGAAAATAAATCTTACACTGTGCAGCATGAATTAGGATTTGGGATTGATGTACTTGGGGTGATGCCACTGTCTTAAGGCAAATAAGGTCTTTTTCCTATGGATCAAAATCAGGCTTACCGTTAGAGAACGCTGTATGTCTAATTCAAACATAATAGCTATAAATTTAAAAGAGCAGAAACCTTAAGAAGATTGTATATTTATAATATCCTGTTTATTATATCATCTAGATTCCTTAAATACAATTATTGGTTTGCATATGAATATAAGAAAATCAGAAGAGGTACAATGTCCTTTTAATAATAATAATCACAATTTAAATGTAATTTTTTCCCAAGTTATAGCAGCAGTTACATATTGTTTTGGATCATAAAATTTGATTTCATACAGTTTTAATTTCTGTTGGTTATAGATCAGTCCATAACAAACTTATTATTATCCACAACAAAAGCAATCTGTATTTTACAATAAAATAGTGATAAGCCCCCACATATTCAAGTTTTTTTCTCCGGAAGGAGAATTGGGATCCATGAAAGAAAGAGTTTTATAAAGTTTTATAAAGACTTTTTGGAATGGCAGAATTACCTGATATAAAATTCTCATATTTAAGGTGACTACTGTATATACCTATATATCATAAGATATACCTTCCAGTTGGCTGGGCTTTAAATTCTACTTTGTGGATAGCATTACTTTTCATTTTGCATTTTTGTCTTTTTGTATCTCCTCAGATATCATTTGATTTAGCAGAATATACAGCGGATGTTGATGGAATTGGCACTTTACGATTGCTAGATGCTATCAAGACATGTGGTCTCATAAACTCTGTAAAATTCTATCAAGCCTCAACAAGTGAACTCTTTGGAAAAGTGCAAGAAATACCTCAAAAGGAGACTACTCCATTTTATCCCAGATCTCCATATGGTAGGTGTTCTGACCCCCCTTGTCCCACATCAACACACTCCGAGCCCAAGATAAGTTACGGCATTTAATTAACAGACAGACAGGTCCTTGGCAGCAAACCGGCACAGACAAGCATGGGCAGCAATCCAGCACAGATAAGCCATGGCAGCAATCCAGCCTGCCAAGCTCACAATAATGTTCTCCAATATTAGTTCCTGCGTTGACTTCTGCAAAAGGGGCGTGTGCACAAGCAGTCCTTTTATAGTCTGGAGAGGAGCCTAATGACCACCAGCTGAGTGTAATTACCTCCTGTACTTGCGCAACTGTTCCTGACGCCTATTAGCTCTTCGGTGCCGGGCAACCAGGGACAACTCACTGCTGGCATCCGGATCACTCTCCCTTGTCTCCTCCCCACTGGTCCAAGGCTCAGGCGCCTCCTGGTGGCCAACCAGCCTCTCTGTGCCCTGCTGGGAGTCGGAACCCTGTCCAGGGTCCTCCACATCCTCCAGAGCCGACTCATAGGGCCCCTGCTGTTGGAATCTGGTGGCAGCTCCAACGGCTCCTGTTGGGCCACAAGAGTAGGTGTATTAATCTTCTTGACAGATTCAAAAGAACTCTTATTGTGGGATGCAATATCACAGATTGTGAGTTTACAATCCATATTAGACATTTACTTGTTGGTGCAGTAATTTAAACATTTAGCCAATTTGTTTTGAAGGACTTTTGAAAGTTAAAGTCTTTTTCAGGTTGAATTTGATTTCTGTTGATATCATGAATCTGTGTAGCCTTTGTACAGTAGTATAAAATTGGTATACTATTGTGCCTTTCTGGGAGGTTTTTTTTTTTTTTGACTGGAAGTTTCCTATCCAAGCTTCTAAATCCAGGTAACACTGTCCAGATGCTGCCAACTTAAAAGCTTTTATATAGAATGCGAAAATAAAGTTCTTTTCAAAAAAGTTCTATTTTGTGCAGTCACATGTTTTATTTTTAATCCATTACCTTTATCTTCTTGCCATTATTTGAATTGTAGAAAGACATTTATTTTATCTGCTTACTATTATTTTAATTGTAAAAATTTTTTGTTGTTTATTGATAAACAGCATCTAGCCACTGTAAACTGTAATTATTACATGCTTTCTTGTAATCATTCATTGTTGAAAATGCGCTAATATCACTATTATTTTTTCTGTTTTTAATTGTAAATTTAAATTTGTTTGTTTATTTCCTGCATTTATTTATTTTTTTTTACAAATAATTCAAGGGCAACAACTGACCTAATGCTCCTCCCACCTCCTATTTTCCCTACAACAATAACTCTGTCTGGGCTGAGAGAATGTGACCAGGCCAAGATCACCTAGCCGACTTTCATACCTAAGGGAGGACTACAACTCACAGTCTTCTGGTACCTAGGCCAGCACCTTAATCACTAAACTATATGGCCATGATGGTGGAGCCATATTTCCTGCCATGTGAGCTGTCAGCTCAGACGTGTATGAGCATGCCGTCCAGCTAATTTTCAGCCTTCCGGTTGGCCAGCTGGGTCCGTTTTTTGTCCTCCCCAGGCTTCAGGAAAACCCCCAGAGCCTGGGGAGGGCAAAAAACAGGCCTAACAGGCCAACCGGAAGTTTGGAAACTATCCTTTTGTGGCTTTTGGAGAGGCTTCAGAGAGTCGGGGGAGGCCGTTTTTGCCCTGCTCAGGTTTCAGGAAAGCCTCTGGAGGCTGGTGAGAGCAAAAAAGGGTCCCAACGGGCCAGCGGGAAGTTCAGAAACTATCATTTTCCAGAGGAACTCCAGAGAGCTGGGGGAGGCAGATTTTGCCCTCCCCGGGCTTCAGGAAAGCCTCCGGAGCCTGGGGAGGGTGAAAACTCCCCCACCCGTGTGGGGGGGTTGCGCACATGCACGGGGTGTGCATTGAATTGTGGGTGTGGGCACGTGCGCGATAGCGCGCACGGACAATTTTGGCACCCCTTTACAAAAAGTTTCGCCATCACTGCTACATGGTATTCAAGTGATCACGTTTTTGGATCATTTGAATGGATGTTTATTTTTTTTATGGCTATCACGCAATCAGCGATGAATTAAAAGAGACTTTAAGTATTACAGCATTAAAAGAAACTGGAATTTTAGACCAGCTGAGGTTAAATACCTCTTACCTTGTTTCAAGTAAAGACTATTCCATTGCTTCCCAAATGGCTTCCAAAACTGACAGTGTGGTTAAGAATTCTGCCAGTTTCTTGTTTAATGCTTAAATATAAGTTATATCTATGATAGAACATGATGAAAAAAGTCCCCTAACATTTTTTGGTGAATGTTTTGTTCCACATCAGTTAGTGCTAATAGTAATTGAAAACACGTCTGAGAGCAGTGTTCTAGTGAATTATTTAAAAATGATATGTATTGGCTTTTTCTTTTTGGTATGTTAGTGAATATACTATTTTTTTAAAAAAAAATATTTCAGTAAATAATTACAATAATTGTTTCAGGGGCAGCCAAACTCTATGCGTATTGGATTGTGGTAAATTTCAGGGAGGCCTATAATCTCTTTGCTGTGAATGGTATTCTTTTCAACCATGAAAGTCCTCGGAGAGGTAAGGAACAAGTCCAGAAATTTTCATTACTTCGAAGAGAAACACATTTCTGTTTAACTAATTGTTTTTTTGATAGATTCAAAATCTCTTTATAATCAGAGCTTTTTATATGTAACCTTGAGGTTAATGTACTACATAACAGTTCAATGGCAATTAGTTCAGAATTTATGGGAGGTCTTTCATAGTTATCACAATAAAACAAAATCACCATCTGTAAAATTGTGTAACCTATACGCACTATTAAAAGAACAGAATTTGAGACTCTCATTTCAATTCTAAAAAATCCCTATGAAAAAAATCATGTCTGTCATCATGAAATCACATCTGGCCTATCCTACAGAGAATGCATTATCATGGTTGTATATTTTTAATGTCACAAAATGCTTGTGCTATTTTGCTCAGAGTTCATAGAAAAAATAACCAAGGTTTAGATTAACATTCATATTGAATAAAGAGGGCATAAATAAAAGTTTTCCAACTTCTTAGAAATGTCTTTGAGGATAAATGAGAAAAGAGATAAATGAGAGAAGCCGATATTTTGGGAGTGGGCATTTAAAATGGTTAAAATAAAATGAAATGAAATGTTGCTTTTCCATGCCAAATTCTTCCCACTTTCATAGAGTTATATCAAAATACCATCGTTCACTGCTGTTCATTTATTTTTGCTTTGAATGACAGATGGAAATCAGAAACACACTTTCAGGGTTTTTAAAATGTCCTCAGTTATCCCTGGAAAGCCAGACACAATCGTTTTAAAAGGAAAATAGGAATAATTCTACTTGTCAATGAATTATAACTTTCAAAGCAGTCTTTTTTGATACAGAAATTAGTACGACTGTAAGATATTAAAAAAGAAAGATCCATTAGAACTTTCATCACTGAATGAAATAAGAGAATGAACACACACACACACGAGTATGTTTTGCTTTCAAATTAATTAAAATGGTGTAAAATACCTTAAATAAGTGTCTTTGACAGTGTTTAGCGTGGTTTCTGATATTTTTAAAATTGAAAATAAGTTGGATTTCCTATGAAGTAATTTTAAGGTCAGATTGCCCCTTTAAAGAGTGGTATGGTTTGGGAAAAGGAAAAAGAAATCTGTATTCAGTGCTGCTTTTGATCTATAAATCTTTGACATTCTGACTAATTCTGAGGCTACTTCCAGTAAATACTGTAACCAGATATTATGTAAATGTGCAAGCACACATATGCTTGCACATATACATAAAGTCATATGCACTATGGATAGCCACAAATAATTATATTTCTATGCGCATATATGTCATTTTTTCTTGTGAATATGAACTCCCTTTGAAAAATCTGTGTATCTGATTTTTTAGAATATTAAAAGAATAAAAAAAAGCTTTTGTGCCAAAAGAGCTAATATGAAAAATCTACTTTTTAAATTCTGGAAACAGGGCTGAAATAACTATATGACAGGCCAGTCTTACACTCTCAGCCCTAGACTCGGAAGGAAGTAAACAAATAAAATCTTTCAGTCCACATTGGACTGAAAAAATAGATTGTAATACATGACTTGATTGATTTGGGACAATTGCAATAGCATTTAGATTTATATACTCTCCATAGCACTTTACAGCACTCTCTGGCTAGTTTACAATGTCAGCATTATTTGCATATTGCCCCCAACAATCTGGGTCCTCATTTTACCGACCTCTGAAGGATGGAAGGCTAAGTCAACCTTGAGCCCCAACAGGATCAAACTCTGTGAGCAGAATTTGCCTGCAATTTCACTTAACAGGGTTCCTCAATTGTTAATAATTGACAAATACTGTGAATCTCTTCTTAGTAGTACCTTCCTTCCCTGGACTTACAGAATGCTTCAACCCTCTTTGATTATTTAAGTTTCTGAATATCTGTTACAAGTTCATCTCTACATTACCAATGTTGGCCATTCTGTATGCACTAATTTATGTATGCAACAGAAAAAGAAAGGAAATCATCAGAACATTGATCAATTCAGAGATCTATAGGTCTAGCATAGCTTTTCATTTTGAGTCCCTTTTTATATCACTTGAAGTTACTATACATCAGAGACAATGATAAGCATTTTGAACATCTTAAATACTTCTCCCCTTTATAATTTAATTTTACTGATAAAATTTAAGTATGAATAGTTATTAGATGCCATTTTTTAAAATAAAATTGTTTTGTTCCTATTTATGTTAACTTTTTCTCCAAAGGTTTGAATCAAGTGGAAAATATCAGTTTTTCTGTATTCTAATATTACTTTAAATGTGATACTTAATGCTTGGAAATTGTATAATTATTTCATGAATGAGAAATAACACATAATTGTGCTTTACTGGAGATACATAAATTAAAATTAAAATGTTGAAATCCACTGGGAATAAAATTTATTATCATGTAAATGGACTTTCCTTTTTCTCTCTTCCGTGTATCTGGCATCATTTCCAGCTCTGCCAGGAACATAAAACATTATCAGAACTTCGTAAAAATACTAAATGATCCCTCTGGTAATATTTAGGAGAATCCTTTATCACTGAAATTTTCCTAGACTATATAAAAGAATCAGTTTGAATTTGTTTCTGTTTTTTAATGTAATAAATAGGCATTTTTTTCTATTTTTTTAATGCTCCCTTGGAAAATCTTGAATGTTTTTCAATAAATTGCATTTCACTGCCTCTTTTTACTTTTTTTTTACCTTTAGAGCTAGCTCTCATATATTAAACATTTTAAAAGGCTCATAAAGTAGCTTTTCAAGTGTCCTAAAGTAGAAAAGGAAGGTAGTTTCCTGGAAAGCATTTAATCTTTTCCATTACTCTATGCAGAATTGATTGTTTAGTTTAGAAGTGTTGTTAAAGCTTCAAACAAACGTTTTCAGTTTTTTCATGAGTGGGAAATATTTTTTAAATGTACTATAACATTTATTAGATATTTAATAAATGAAATCTATATTAAATAATATTGTTAATATTGTTTAAATTGTTAACATTATGTCATTTAAAGCAAGAAATATGAATGCTACCATCTGAGATTGTAGTTACAGGCTTTATGTATCTTACTAAGTATAACTATATTATTATAGTTTATTATTATTATTATAAAGCTCAGTGTAGAGAGCATAAAAATAACCAGGATCGGAGACTCACTTCGAAAAATGACATTACTTTTTAAGGGGTGTTTTTAGGACTTGCATACCAAGAGGCTAAATATATTTACCAATTGCACAATGATACAATTGCACAAAACGTTTAATTAGGTATTCTTGCCTCTTATCCTACTTTGAGTATGTTATCTGAAGACCTAGCTCTCCTGAAAAGGCTCAATACAGGGAGGGGTTAACGGAAAGGAAGAGGATAAGGGGCACAGTTACACCAGTGGTAGCAATGACTCCACTGTTGGCAGTCCTGAAAAACCACATTTGGGATAGGCTGTCATGGGAAAAAAATCTATTTTGTCAGTAGGAGTTGTAAATAACTTGGTGGCATATAAACAATCAGTCAATCAAATCTTAAAGCTCAAGAACTGGATCTATTGAACATCTGGTTCAGCCCTACAGCAATTTTACTAATGTGGCAAATGTATTACTAATGTTTTTTTATTTTATTTTTTTACATTAGTTATTTTAGAATAAAGTAAGTTCACTTATGCACATAACTATTTAGTTGCTTTGGAGTCAGATCTAGTGGTTGTGTAATTCATCCATAGTATGTGGGACTGGTACAGGGGTGGGTTTCTCGCCCCGTTCCAACCGGTTCGGTTGGAACGGGGCCGGTGGCGTCCTCGTGCACGCGGCAGCGCACACATGCGTACTAGCGTCTGTGCGATGCTCCAGCTGCTCCTGGAGGATCGCGCAGGCGCTGTATGCGTCCTGCACATGCGTGGAAGCGCAGAACTCGTCAAAACCGGGTAAGGAACGCGGGCGGGCGGGTGGGTCAGCCCTTCACCGTTCCCGGAAGTTACTTACTTCTGGGTTCGCCGACCAACTGGTTCGCGGGGACCGCCGCGAACCGGTTGAAACCCACCCCTGGACTGGTAGGTATGAACTCCTCTTCTTAAGATTTTTAATTTTTTCTGAAGAAGTCATGATTGCAAAATAAAACTTGTGATTCATCCAAGTAGATCCAAGTTTCTAAGGATCACTACAACTTATATCAGCCATGAGCATGCTAAGCAATCAGCCAGTATATTTCCCATGATGTCCTGCTTACTCTCTTGTAATCCTTTCCTATCCAATCTCTCCACTCTGCAAGAGGGAGAAAAACAACATCAGGCACAGAAGAAATTGCCCCAAGAAATTGTTTGTTGAGGCAATCTCTCCACTCTGTGGGGAGGGGGGGGAATGGGTCAGACACAAGACAGTGTATATTAACTGACTGTAATGATGAACACATAATTGAGGCAGAAACACTGAAGGTTGTAAATGCACATCTTGGTTGCAAACTTATTTTTTCAGCAGTTCAGCATTGTCGCGATTTTGAATGGTTGTTGCCCATTTAAGGTAACAAGCAAGGTCTACCTATATTCTACAGTCATTTCAGGGGTGGGTTCCTGCCAGTTCTAACCTCTTCTATAGAAGAAGTTCCACAAATCTACAGTGCCGTTTAGAACCGCTTCCAGCTCCCTCTCCCCGCCCGTCCACACATCATCTATATGAAGAGCGAGAGGAGGAATTCTCGGGGTTGAAGTCCACAAGTCTTAAAGCTGTCAAGTTTTAACACCCCTGGGGTTTTTTTCCTAAAGGGTTAGGGGTGCAAGGGTCTTGTAACTTGACAGCTTTAAGACTTGCATGCTTCAAACGCCAGAGTTTCTGAGCCAACATTTTGGTTGCTAAGCAAGAGCGTTGTTAAGTGAGTTTCACCACATTTCACAAGTTGGCCATGCCCACCCAGTCACATGGCTGCCAAGCCACTCCCACCCAGTCACATGGCCGGCAAGCCACTCCCACAAAGCAGGCCATACCTACAGAAGAGGTTCTAAAAAAATTTGAAACCCACCACTGAGTCATTTCCTATGAACAGAGCCACTTTTCTATACAAGTCTACTTTATACCAGCAAATCTGTATTGAAAATAACTAATTTTTCTAATCAAAGTTTTTTGCCTTTCCATGGCATCAGGAGGATATAACTCTACTTTGGGGATGATTCTGCTTCAAATGATTGCAAGAAGGTTGATTGCTGTGCCTTCTTTGACATATACACATTGATGCACTGACAAGATTCTTCAGTCATTTGACTGTTGCCTTACTTTATATTGGGTTTCTGGAAACGTAAGGCTTGAAATAATTTTTTGCCTCAATGAATTATTCTGAACACCGAAGCTTCCATCTAGACCCCGCTTTCAAAGAAAGATATTTATTGAGGAAGCAGAACCAATATGATTGATGTGCGTCATGTGATAAAGCACAAATACACTGAAGTGATTGAAACAAGGAGGCCAGTCTGAAAAGATTGTCCTAAACTGTAATTTTAGGATTAGTTATAGGATATTTATCAGATAATTTCTAATTTCCTTGTTTTATCTTTATTTTAGGAGCCAATTTTGTAACTCGGAAGATTAGTCGTTCCGTTGCTAAGATCCATCTGGGACAATTGGAATGCTTCAGCTTGGGAAATTTAGATGCCAAGAGAGACTGGGGCCATGCCAAGGACTATGTTGAGGTATGTGATTGCTAAAATGCCTACTTTAAAACAAGGCCTTTGTGGGGCTTCCTGCAATAACTTAAAAGTAAAAGTATGTCCTGAAGGCATCTGCTTCTAAATCTAGCTTTCTTCCCTGGCTGCCTGAAGAAGACATAGGTTGCTACTATATGCATAACCAGAACATATAAAGAAGGTCTTCAGGTTTGAATTCCTTACTAAATTCCTGTGGGAAGGAGTAAAAAATAAAAAATACTTCTTCTGCCTCAACAATATATTGTTTCGTTGTTTCCTTGAGATCAGAAGATGCAACGACATTTTTTGAGATCTTGTTTATACTTCGGAATCTTCTTATAGTAATGAGAGAAACATGGCTAATGTTAACCTCAGAAAATTATTCCAACTCTCAATTCCGATGTGGTTACAATATTGTTAATGTTTAATATTCCTTCATGTTAAAACCATTCAGGAAAATTGTTATTAACATGGCCTATATAAACATTGTAGAGTTCATATTTTCTTTAAAAAGACTCCTGTGCTATATAGTTTCTTTTTGCCCATCTATTTTCATAAGATTATGAAAATGTTTGAACTTCAGTGTAAGGTGTATGAGCAGAAGATGAACAACATACATGGTCTACATCTATAGCAATCTAATTGCAAAAGCTATCATTAAGGCAATTAGGAAAGCATAGTTTGTTACCATATAATTTGTATTTCCATATCTAGTCATGTCAACCAAAAGAATCTGGCAGTGGAAAGTATCTGTTAGAGATGTACAACATATTTTAAAAATATAATTAATAATTAACATTAACAGTTATTAAAATCCAATTTGTGTAGAAAGCTGCTCAGATCAGATCTTTTCAATCGTCCCCTGCTTGCTCTTCTAACTATTTTTACAAACATGACATTGTAGGATTCTATGGATATAAGTGATTAGATATTAGCCATAAAATAAGCTACCCATGATTTCTAAAAAAAAAAAAAAAAACCAATCCTGACACTCTGAATATTTAAATATTTGGACACAATGTTTGAAACGATCTTATTTATGTCCTTACTCAGGACAGAACTAGCATGCTTAATCTCAAGTTGATAGAAAACTATAGAACGATATTTCTGTTAAAATATTACGTTCTAAGCTTTGGATATTGTACATGGAACAGGCATAATAGCAATATAGCAATAGCAGTTAGACTTATATACCGCTTCATAGGGCTTTTAGCCCTCTCTAAGCGGTTTACAGAGTCAGCATATCACCCCCAACAACAATCCGGGTCCTCATTTCACCCACCTCGGAAGGATGGAAGGCTGAGTCAACCTTGAGCCGGTGAGATTAGAACCGCTGAACTGCAGATAACAGTCAGCTGAAGTGGCCTGCAGTACTGCACTCTACCCACTGCGCCATCTCGGCTCTAAGCCTTGCAAGTAGGTTGTACCCATTATTCTGCATTAATTTAAAATGGAATTTCTAAAATTAACTGAATTACTGGAAAATTGATATTTTAAAATGTATATTATCAGGTCTAACAAATTGTACAATAAACCATTGCACAGAAATATATTGAGATGTAATAAGCTTCTCCAGCTCTCCCTAACAACATTCTTTGCAGCCTAAATTTTCTTACAATACAAAATGTATAGAAGTTCTTTTCAACATAAAATTTGTTTTGCTAGATTATTGCCACTGGAAATCTTAGATGGAAATAAAGATGCATTTTATTTAGCAGCTAGTTTCCAAATGTGCTGGCCACCAGATAATGTATATTCATCTGGTATTTCTGCAAGGATCACACACTTATAATGTAAGTCACATTCCAGATTTTTCAGGTGTTTGGGGATTGTCATAAAATTGTTCAGACATAATTCCTAACTGTGCTGGGTATCACCTTGAATGTCTCTCTAGAGATTAATTTTTCTGCTTTTGCTAATTTCATGAGATTCTGAATAGATGCAATGTAACTAATTGCAATCTATAAGAAGAAAAAATTGAAAATAGAAATAAATAAACCATTTCAGGATTTAATGGATAGAAAACAAACCTTTACAATTTGATAGTGAATATAATCACAGAGCGTGTGACGTTACAGAACTGTGATATATTTGAGAAGAAATTTAGGAAAACTCAGCCAGGGCATTCATTATATTTATATTTTCTGCAAGCGACTTGATTTTCAGCAGATGTTCATTTTTTTTCATTGCTGGGTGATATATATAATAAAGAAGGAAAAAAGAAGCCACATCTCCCCTTCTAAACATAGAAGGAAAGGACTGATGTAGAGGAAATAAATCTGCCAATAAATCTGATGGTCTGAATAAAAGCAGTGTGTCTTTTTCACACTTCGTGGGGAAAAAATGATTCAGAGATAAATATACAAGTGAAGAGGAGGGAGTATGGATGGCTGAAAAGCAATTGTATGATACTATGAGTGGATGGATACTATGGATACTATGATGGGACACGGAGGCTCAGTGGCTAAGGCATTGAGCTTGTCGATCAGAAAGTTCAGCTGTTCAAATCCCTAGTGCCATGTAACAGAGTGAGCTCCCGTTACTTGTCCCAGCTTCTGCCAGCCTAGCAGTTCGAAAGCATGTAAGAATGCAAGTAGAAAAATAGGAACCACCTTTGCCAGCCACATGACTACGGAGACTTCTTCGGACAGCGCTGGCTCTTCAGCTTTGAAATGAAGATGAGCACTGCCCCCTAGAGTCGGAGGAACTAGCACATATATGCGAGGGGAACCTTTACCTTTACCTTATGAGTGGATGGATGAATAAGAGGACAGGGCATTGCTATGTGTGCAGAAGGGAATATGAGAAAGAAGGTTGAAGCAGTAACCCTCATCCCTAATATCACTGACAATTGTTTGGGTAGTGCATAAGCACCATGCTAAGATGTTCCTACTTTCTTTTTACTTTGACCCCCTCCACCACTATATAAGCTGTGGTTCACCGACAAAAGCGCACCGACAAAACCGCTGGGGAAAAAAAGTTAGTTCGAAATCGCGCCGACAAATGAGCGCAGAAGCACGCCGACAACAGCGTGCCAACAGAAGTGCGTTCTAAACCTAATCCTAAACCTAACCCTAAACCTAACCCTTATCTTAACCGTAATTGCGCTTCTGTCGGTGCTCTTTTGTCAACGCACCTTTGTGGGCGCGCTGTCGACATCGCGGTTTTATCGCCGCGGTTTTGTCAGGCGCGCTGTTGTCTGGCGCGCATTTGTCGGGTCACGATGAGCTGTAACTATTTTCCCAGAGAGAATGTAGCCTTGAATCCAGAAAGGTTGTCCATATTCTGCAGTAACCTACAGTATGTCTGTATAATTAGCTGAATAGGCAATATGGGTTGGTAAATAAGTTTGTTAAAAGTAAATTAACATTTATAGAAACCATTATGCACTATTAACGGTATTTTATTCAATAGGATGCCAAACTGCAGACTGAATGTGAGCGTGAGGATTAAGCAAAATAAGCAAACATAACAAGAATTCTTGTGTCTTGCTTTGTTCTATAATTTCTTTTTATTTGGAGTAGCCTGATGCAATAAGCCATCAGTAGATACATGTTAACATTAATAGAATAGTAAGTACTTAGTGATTAATTAGTTACTTCACAATAACAAGAAGAAACATTGGATGTTTATATACCCCTGTTCTTCTCTTTGCCCCTGAAAATCATTTGTCTTTGAACGGTGAGAATGTCCTTAATGATCCAATATCATCTTTTAACATTTCTTTAACAAATCAATACTGCTAATAATGCCAACATTTTGAATTGATAGCAAGGACATGGCTGGTTTCTAAACTGTGAAATGAGATTGATTGCAGTTAGGCAGGGTTGACGGGAGAAAAAACATTAGGTACATGGTCTAGACGTGACGGTGTAGGCTGAGACAGAGATACGTCTGAAGCAGAGTTGTCCTACTCATCATCGGAGTCCATCTCATCATTTGATTTACATTTATTTATTTTATTTATTTATTTATTTGACTTATATACCGCTTCATAGGGCTTTCAGACCTCTCGAAGCGGTTTACAGATTTTTTTTTTTAGCAAATTGAGTCAGCAACTTGCCCCCACAGTCTGGGTCCTCATTTCACCCACCTCGGAAGGATGGAAAGCTGAGTCGACCTTGAGCCGGTGAGATTTGAACCGCTGAACTGCAGATCGTAGTCAGCTGAAGTGGCCTGCAGTACTGCACCCTAACCACTGCGCCACCTCGGCTCTACATTAGGAACTGTTTCTCAAATATTAATATATGGGAAACAGCTACCAGTGTCACTTCTTTTCATTGGGGTGCTGTTGCTTCTTACTCTTTCAATTTTGTTGTCAAATGAATAATAAAGTACAGTTTGCCTTAGTCTCCTGTTGTGGCCCAGCAGGAGCCATTGGAGCTGCCACCAGACTCCGACAGCGAGGGACCCTCTGAGTTGGCTCTGGAGGATGTGGAGGACCCTGGACAGGGTTCCGACTCCGAGCAGGGCGCAGAGAGGCTGGTTGGCCACCAGAGAGGCGCCTGAGCCTTGGACCAGTGGGGAGGAGACAAGGGAGTGTGATCAAGGCGTCAGCAATGGGGAGGAGCCAAGGGAGTTGCGAATGCTGGCTGGGGAATTCTGGGAGTTGAGGTCCAGACATCTTCAAGTTGCCAAGGTTGAGAAACACTGCTCTAGAATCTGTGTGTTGAGAACTTCATGCTATGAGGGGAGGCAAAGTTGTGAGATTTATAAAGGGCAAGAATGGCCACAAATAGCCCTGGTATTTTAATGAAGTATTTATACAAACGTCCCTATTTATCCCCTTCACTGAATTGATTGAAAGCAGAGAAGGAATACTTTTTTTTCACGTTGCCACATTACATGCTGGAATGAATGAAACAAGCAAGTAACCTTTGGCGCTATTTTTTTTTCATTCAAACAACCTTTTGTTGTGATGAGCTTTGATAATATTCCTTGACAAAGTTATGCAAAAATTCTATAGTTGGATGTGTTAGTTGGCTAAAAGTAAAAAAAAAAGTAGGCAGTGTTAGGTTATTTTGACATAAACAAAGTCTCTATTTGAAAGTGTTCAATTTAGGCAAGAAAGTGATTTTCGTAATGATACACAAGAGCTCTTTCTAATCCAAATCATATGGCATTCATTTACAAAGCACTGCAATTGTGTCTACAAGTAGGTGTTACTAACAGCTTCCTTTTCCTCCAGAAAATTGTACTCATCTGTTCCCATAGCTCCTGTAAGATGTTGCCTTTTTTGAAAGGAACCTCCCAAATAGAAATAATGGGATTTGAAACAAAAATCAAGCAAACCTCTATATCCATTTTTTGTATTTGTTAGTGTGAGAAGTGTTTAGTGTCAGAAAGCTATAAAGGCCAAAAAAAAAGAAAAATTAAAATGCTTTCCTTAGCAAAACCATCTGGTTTCGTTTCCTGTGCTTCAATAACTGTATGTGAATTATTATCAAGATTACTCCCCTAGTTTTCTAAGTGGTCTTGGAAACACTGGTGGTCTTAAAAAACAGTTGGAATGATTGAAGACTTGGGTTTTCTTTCAAGTATAAAATTTCCTAGTTGTGACTCCCAATTGAGGAATTAAAAATTGCAGTCATATTTTGGAAGGTAACCAATTACTTTAAGATAAACCAAAATAATTTTTTAAATGTGTCATGTACAATGCAGCAGTGTTGTTCACCTAAGAGATGGGTTCTTCTAATGATTCAAGCTTGCTGGATTAATCTTATATAGCATACAGTTGAAAGAGTTAAATTTATGGCCATGAAGTAACCTGAAGATGTAAAACAATGGAAAAGTATAACCTCATTTTATCAATTTTGTCTTTTTTTTTTTCAAAAAACCCCCCGATTGAGTCTAAATAAATTGTTTTCTGAAGAATGACCTTTAATATACAAGTACTTGTAATGGTGTTTGTTGTGTGTTTTTAAATTATGTATTGTTATGTTTCGTCTTTTTATTTTCTGTCTGTACCCCCCTTCCCCGATTTGAATTGTGAGCCGCCCTGAGTCCCCTTTGGGGAAAAAGGCGGCATATAAATGAAATCAAATCAAATCAAATCAAATACTTAGTGAACTGTTCTTATCCATTTTCAAATACTATCGATCTACATATGATAATAACCACACTTGCAAGAAAACATTTTAGAAGATCTCATGCATACAAAATACTTGTAACATCACTTTTAACAATTCAGGAGACTTCAGGTATATGAACATTTGCAAAAAGATTGGAAAAATAGTAGTGTTTAGACCCTTCAGTTCTAAAATTTTAATATTTTATACTGTTTTGTAGATACGGGGATCTTTTAGCATACTGACTAGGTTTCACAATCGTGCATGAAACAACTCTGATTCTTCTTCAGTGTCAAGCAACATTTCTCAAATCTACAGGGTATACTTAATATGCCACTTCTAGTTTCAGAACAAATACTTGAATTTTCAACTATAGGTGTTCTGGGATGTGGCTTGACCTAACAAATAATGTTAATGATCCAAAGATAGAACAGTTGAACTTTCCGACTGGTCACCATTGGCGGGCTTTCAACTTATCTCAGGAGACTGGCAGCTCTGGTTAGTGGGATAAATAAATGGAGAAAGTTTATTGCAGTCAAACAGTGCTACTGCATGGTTGTTCTTACTTTTGGAACTGTGGTGGCGCAGTGGTTGGAGTGCAGTATTGCAGGCTAATTCTGCTTACTGCCAGGGGTTTGATTAAGGTTGACTTGGCCTTCCATCCTTCCAAAGTCAGTAAAATGAAGACCCAGATTGTTGGGGGCAACATACCGAGTCTGTAAACTACTTAGAGAGGGCAATAAAGTACTATGGAGTTGTATATAAGTCTAAGTGCTATTGCTATTGCTAGCAGTGTTTCCCTCCATTTTAGAATGTAAATACATGGATATCAGATATAGCAGGGGTGTCAAACTCAAGCCCTGTTTGCCGGATGCGCCCCATGAACTGCTTAGATCTGGTCCACGAGGCCAGCCTGGAAATGGCAAAGGTCTGGCCCATGGTGCCTCTGCTGGCCCAAACGGGGCACGGGGAAACACACGCGGGGCCACCGTGCCCCATTATGGCCAGCAGAGTGCTGCAGGAGGCCATCCAGGCTGAAAATGGGGCACTGGGGTTCCCCACAGCAAGCGGGGAATTCAAATTGCAGCTTCCTATAGGAGAAGAGCAGGTAGAGCTAGGAGATAGCGTTAAGGGCATCTTCCACTTAGAGTTGTTGCATTCCCACCAACACTCCAAATTCAACCTCTCCTGGAATTCATTTGACCTTTATCTGGCGCCAATTTAATGTTGAGCTTTAGTTGACCAGATTATTGAATAAATCTTGTAG
The DNA here is from genome assembly GCF_009769535.1 of Thamnophis elegans. Lineage (NCBI taxonomy): Eukaryota > Metazoa > Chordata > Lepidosauria > Squamata > Natricidae > Thamnophis > Thamnophis elegans. The sequence continues at coordinate 3,554,146 of NC_045548.1, forward strand.
GCTGCAACCTACGCATCCTGATTCTTTGTGCCCGTCATTTCCTTCATCTTTATTTAATTACCTTATTAGTAACCCTTGATTTTGAATGTGCGCAGAGATACCTTGGCTAAAGTCAGAGGTGTAATTTCTCCATATTATTCAAAACATTACTGTATCACAGCCATGCCCTCTGAAGCTAATTCGTTTTTAAGACTCACCCTCTGTCTCTAAAAATGTTTTAGACCGCCTCCTGCCGATTACCTCTCTCAGACCGATTAGATCACACAGGTTAGGTCTCCTCCGGATTCCATCTGCCAGCCAATGTCGGCTGGCGACTCCCCGGGGGAGAGCCTTCTCTGTTGCAGCTCCGGCCCTCTGGAACGAGCTCCCTGTTGAGATCCGGACCCTTACTACTCTCCCGGCCTTCCGCAAAGCCATTAAGTCCTGGCTGTTCCAGCAGGCTGGGGGGGGGGGGGGGGCTGAGAAGCATTTACCTCCACGGAAATTGTGAATGTTGGTTTTGTTTTTAATATGTTGTCTTTGTCTCATTTTCCCCCTTTCCCTTGTCTTTTGTGAGCCGCCCGGAGTCCTCCGGGAGTGGGCGGCATACAAGACAAATAAATAAATAAATAAATAAAATAAATTTTTAATCCCTGATTTAAATTAATATATTGAATGGAAAGTACATGGAAGACTTTAGGCATATTTTAACTGCTATTATTGACTTAACAGTTTTTAAGTAGTGTTCTTGTTCATTCTTCCTGTACAGACACTGTGCATTATGTACCTCTGGCATTTTTGCATTCGACGACATAAGATTCTTATAAAGGGGAAGAATCTTACTGCTAGAATGGCAAACCACTAATACGAAAAAGGACTCAAGATTTATTTTGTTAAGGTGCTTTTATTACTTTTGTAATAGAAAAATTCCTAGAAACATGTCAAGGTCATCTTAACATTGAATATATTTAATATATTAAATCCACAATATTGCACTCAAGTGGTAGATATTTTGTGCATATGTTACATAACTTGTCCCTCATAGATAATGTGAAGAAGACAACGCTCACTAGAAGTGAAACAGCAGCAATAATCTTGTAGCTCCTTATTCTAAGTTACCACCTACCACAGAGACTGACTTATTTTTACGGTATGCTGATCCAACCTTCCCCATTTTAAATCATATTTTCTGAGTTTATTTATTCTGGTTTTACATATTGAGATTTGGAGGTCAAAAGAACCTATTCAACAATTATAGTAACCCCCTTCTCTCATTTTGGAACACAGTTTATCCTTGTATTACTTGCATCACCGTAACAATTAAATGCACTTTTATGAAACATTTTACCAGCTCTTCTAAAAAGCATAATAGCCTTCAGACCAGTTATTTATTTAGTACCCCCCCCACACACACACACAAATTTAACAAACCAAACCATAATTTCTGAGGTCACAATAGCAATCCTATTTCGTAAGAAGGCAACATTAGCCAACAAATCTTGCCTAACCATCTGGGTCCATCTGATTCTATTTTCAGTTGGGATTGTTAATAGGCTCGAATACGCTGGAATCCTAGTCACCAATTAAGCTTTAAGTTTATTTGCTGAATATTTACCAAATGTTAACTTCAGATTTCGGTTTAGTTTGGCCTTTGCGTGCAATTTCTACTATTAAAACTACCAGTTCCCATCCGAATAACTCATATTTGGTTACAATAGTTGGTTTTATGGATGAAAATGGAAACAGGTGGTTTTTTTTTTACAAGCAGTAGTTGCTCTCTTTCCCACCTTTCTAAATTCAAAAAAAATCCTGAAAACCCGAGTATAGTAGACTGCAAATAATTCAGGTGTCATACCAATTAACTTTGATGTTCCAATCTCAGCAGGTGGTGAGCAGGGAGCACATCAGATTACGCACACTTGTCTCATGTTATCAAAACATCAGTGTTCACTATGTGTATAATGAATCAATCAGATATAACCATAACAACTAAACCATTAAAGAGATGATTTTACTGTTTTCTATTTTCAAAATTAAGAGTTGTACTATTGTGGCTTCTATTATTTTTCATTATAATGTTATAGTTACGTAGCTTGCCTTGAGTTGGTTTTAAGCTTAAATGCAGCCTTGAAGAGATTTTAAATGAATGCTGGCATATTGCCATATTGGTTTGGTTGGCTGATATACCTAATATGATTACGATTGTTAATTTATTTAGGTGAATAGTGGAAGCTTGGTTACACTATTTCTTCTACGCTGACAGTTTGGGCCCATTGTTTATTTGCTTATTCATCAAAAGTGAGTTTGATTGGAATGAAGGAAGACCTGTTATCATAGGACATCCATTTAAATTAGATTGGCAGACAATAGAACATCCTCTCTAATGAAAATAACTCATTGGGGAAAGCATCAACCATGTTTCTTTGCATTTTACCGAATACGGATGATAGCTATGATTAACCCAAATGAGTGGCTGGGGATTTATTGTTTTCTTAGAGATAAGACGTGCATTTCCTTCATTGGCACTTCTGGCAAATAACTTGAACTCTGTTAAATGCGTAAGGATTTTTTTTTTTTAAAGGCATGTTGCCTTCTATTACAATTGTCTGAACTTTTTGTCATTTGAGCCATAGAAATTTGCAGGTCCTTTCTTTTTATCATGCGCTCCGGGTCCAACAGTGCTTTTTCTGTTCCATGCCTTGCCCTTATCCCCAAAGCTGAAATAAATCAAATTTGGTTGAGACTCAGTCGCAATAAATCAAGACCTGTCCAAAACTGGAGCCTGCCCAGTCAAAATGTCATCGTTTGGCTTTCACTGAGGATTAATTAAAGGGCTGATATAAAGCCCAGATGTGCTTCAGGAGACTCACAAATGCCTGCTGATGGCCATACTAAAAATCAAGGCTTCTCGTGAATCTGCCCACCCAAGTGATGAAGAAGTATATGATTTTGGAAGGAAGAAAAGTGGCAGAAAAACCGAATCAAGTGTGTTCATATATATATATATATATATATATATATATATATATATATATATATATATATATATATATATATATATATATATATATATATATATATATATATATATTATATATATATATATATATATATATATATATATATATATATATATCGGTTTTTCTGCCACTTGTCTTCCTTCCAAAATCGTATACTTCTTCATCACTTGGGTGGGCAGATTCACGAGAAGCCTTGATATATATATATATGTGTGTGTGTGTGTGTGTGTGTGTGTGTGTGTGTGTGTGTGTGTGATTTGTGCTGATAAATAAATAAAGGGAGACTAGTATAGATCTATTTCAAGCTATTTAGCTCTCATCAGCTAGCCATACCCTTACTGGGATTTGAACCTGGGCTATATTGCATACTAGGCATACTAGGCAGAGATCTTAGCCAGCTGATGAGAGCTAAATAGCTTGAAATAGATCTATACTGGTCTCCCTTTATTTATTTATCAGCACAAATTTAAAAAAAACACAAATATAACAAAGGCAACAGTAAAAATGTTGGGTTTCTGTCGTGATGGACTCTTGTGACGATGATGGAAGCAGTTAGCTTCCTCCCATAATTGGGGCTTACCAGGGGTTGTAAAAATCTTATATATATATATATATATATATATATATATATATATATATATATATATATATATATAACAAATATATTATATATATATATATATATATATATATATATATATATATATATATATATATATATAACAAATATATTATATATATATATATATATATATATATATATATATATATATATATATATATATATATATATATATATATATATATATATATATATATAAAGATCTTCCATTTGGAAACAAGAGAAGCTCAGTGCTGCAGCTTTTCTAGAAAAATAATGTTTTTGTAGGTATGTAAAACAGCAGTAGAAGCAAATTTCATGATTAACATGAAATGTTAGTTGGGATGGAAAGGAAGCCGATATAACACATAATCCCAAATCTTTATTGTAAAAAGACCTTTTGCATTCCTTCTTCCAGGCAGTTTTTCAAAATTCAAGACATTTACTTATTCATTATATACATACAGGTGTATCTCCTTTTAGTAACAAATGAATGTATATCTCATTAACTGTATAGATAACATAATTTTAAAAATATATCTACCGTATTTGAAGTCTTCATGGTTTCCATAAGTGGCAGTTTAAAATGTTAACTAAAATTGGATTAGTTTTGTTTTTTAGTTGCGTCATCCATTCCACCAGTTTTAATATTAAAAACTTACTTATAAAATGCTATTGCTTTCTCCTGTTAAAATCACCTTTTTTTTTTCTTTTCTGAAATTTTCTGCGGTTAATTGGATTGAGATAGTGGCTCTAGAAATTGAATGAACGAACGAACGAACGAATGAATGAATGAATGAATGAATGAATGAATGAATAATTTTTTAAAGATCAAGATAAATATTTTGCATTGTTTGCTCAATCTCTTGAATACAATTATATGTGATTTCTCTGCCTCAGTGGCCTTGCAAGTTATTCCTCTTTTTCATAGATCTTATATCAACTTACGGACTGCCCCTCTTTCTCTATACCCAAACTTAGAAGCAACTCGGGCCAACTAGCTAGTATTTCCTATGACTGCAAACTTAACTATATTTTCTATTATCTGACTAATAGAACTAATGAGATGAGGAAAGAAAACCATAATTGGAATACCCAGCATCCCATTATGAAGTTAAAATAGGAGGGGAAACCCTAATTTAAAAGTTTGAACAAAAAGTTTGGCAACTTTGACAACAATTGAAATTACAGTAGTCATAAGGAATTGTAGAATTGTTGAGTATGAAAATAAAAGGAAAATAGCACACATTTGCCGCTGTTATCCAGGGTCAGGGCAGATGGTGTCCTCCTGGCCACCAATCAAGAACAAAAAACATAGTTAAGAAGATGCATTTCTGATCTTTTGAGCTACAATATAAAGTCCAGAAATCAAATTCTCTTATTTTTTTTAAGCTGATGATGAAATCTAGCAGTGTTATTAAAATTGAGATGTCTTAGGGTGCCCTGTTCGAAATTCTGGCATTCTTTGGCATTTGTGTTAACAGTATGGATGGTGACTTTTTCTCAAATGAGTAAATATAAAAATAGCTCTATTAAAATGGTATTTTATACATTCTAAATTTTTGAAGCTTTCTGTTTTTCATTGTAAATTCATAGAAACTTTCTAAAACTTTTGAGATTAAGACAGCTATCGTGGTTGCTTAACCAACCTCTAATAAAAGCATGTAAGTATGTCAAAATAACCTAAAGAGAGAAGAAAACAAAAAATTGCCAAGGGGGAAAATCTTTTGATTTTTATAAAGTCCTTTGAGCAAGCAAGAAAGATAACAATCATAGAAGTTTAGTTGGGGAATTCAAACAGTGATTTCCTCTAAATTGACTTGGCTAACTTAGGGTGCTCAACAAGGCAAGAAGAAGAAAAAATAGGCCTTTCTATTTATGGTAACTTAAATTATAATCAATGACTGTAACCGTGTCCTACAATGTTTATAGCCTTAAAAAATTCTGATGTATATTTGCCAAAAGAACAAGCTTGTAGCAGTGCTTGAAATGGGAATACTTCAGCATCAAGTGGCCACTTTCAGCTCTTAAGAAAAGTTTTGTTAGAGAGAAGCAGACGAAAGATATACTGTTATCTGACGAAAAAGAGAATCAGTCAATCAGCTTTAGACAAGAATCACAATCAGAAAATAAGTTGTAGAAAATACTCACAGATATTTAAAATCAGTCTTCCAAAAGAAATGAGCTTAAATGTCTAGAGAAGGAACAAGTTTTGGCTCAATAGGAAATGAGTTTGATGCTTTGAAGAACACGGGGGATGCAATTGCGACCTCCAAGGGAAGAGTTATACTAGATAATCCCCTATTAATGTATGCCAACTGGACTCACTGACATAAAATATCCCCAGGACCGGGGATCAAGGATATAATGATATGGCTCATCAAGCCTATGGCAGGAATCCCTTCTTATTCATCCATGTGTGAATAATGCTAGGAACAGCTACAACAAAATCACACTGGATCCTGCGCAGGAAATCAAAGAACCCAGGAGCACAGGTGCTATTGTCATCAATCCTTCTAGCCCAGGGAAAATGCTTGAAAAGAAGAATAACAACATTTGAGAGACTACCTATAGAAGCAAAAATATTTGTTTATGTGCATTACCTAGATGTTGATCACATGATGGATTGTACCTCATTTAGACCCGAATGATGGGTCAAATCATGTAATCAGAACAACTTTAAATAATCCCACAGGGGTGGAAAGTGGAATCCTAGACATGAGAAATTGGGCGCTACAAAAGTAAATAACACAATAGGAATGTATTAATTTAATGAAAGTCAGGTGGAACATTAACTCAACATTATGCTTATGATATTTGTTGTTGATGTGATAATACTCACTTAGCTTGAATTCTCATTACATGAAGAGGATTATGATATAAATATACAGAGAATTATTCTAATAAGAATATTCTTGTTATTGAAATACAGGAATTTTGTATTCTGTTTCTATCAGCCACTCAGCTGAGGAGTGAATATGAGTGATATTTTTCTAAAAACAAATTGCAGATCTTTCAAAGAGGCGTGAAGTAGTATTGATGGGGGATTTTGAATCACCCCCACGTCTCTTGGGAAACAAACTCAGTCAAGCGTCATCCTTCCAGGAAATTCCTGATCTGTCTTTCTGACATTTCCCTCTTCAGTAGGGGAAAGAAGGCATGAGACCATCAGCTATTTAAATCCTTTCAGCTAGGACTTCATGCTAACCAGTAGGGAAATACAGGTAGTCCTTGATTTAGAATCACAATTCGTATAGATTTTACAAATTAAAATTCTTTAAAAGTAGGTTTTCTTACTTGATCTTTATGTTCAAAATAAAAAGCAAATAAAACAGTATGTCACCAATGTTGATAACAAAGACAAGCTACTTAATTTTTATTCTGTTTCAATCCTTATTCTGCTTCAGAAAGCAGGTTGCTTTACTTGACAAGTTGAAAAAGTTGGTAAAAAAAATGGATTCCAGATCAGGTTTGAAAGAAACGTACAGAATAACTACTGATTTTGAATATAAAAATGTCATAGAATAGAATAGATAAAGATTTATTCATTGCCATCGAGGATACAGAAGACAGAATAATGTTCTTAGAATGCAGGGGGTAGATTTTGGCTAAATGTGAATAAAAACTTCCAGGAAAAGCTGCTTGACATAGGTTCCAATTACTCAGGGAGTTGTGAAGAACTCTTCACTGAGTATATTCAGGCATAGGCTTGAGCCCAATTTGTTGAGTTATTTTCATTTACATTCCAGCATTAAGCAAAATTTGCTCTTGAGGGCCAAAATAAGTCCCTTCTAATTCTGTGACTATTGAGCAATTAACAATTTGCACAGCAAATAATATAAATAATCTTGCACCTTGTAAGTTGGAATCTGGCCATCATCAGAATGTAGATCAACAGAATTCAATTGTCAATTAATTGTTTATATTGGCTAATTTAACTGTACGAACCATTACTAATCTGCTTTTATATTGTTTCCACATTTCTGCACAGACTGAGGAAATGATATGTTTGTACAGTTAATATTTGAAATTTTGAAATACCTCTCATAATGGTGTTTATTTACAGCACGGTATCATATATTGCAGCTTGGCAAAGAGTGTAATATTAGAGTTGTTTCATGTTTCAAAGCTAGCAACAGTAATCACAGCTAACATATTCGGAAAATGACAACTTCTAACTTGTCACCTTCTGAAATCTTACTGTTTCTATTTACCGCACAGTTTATCTTAAACCAGTTTTTCTGTCCCAAATTGATAACATGTTAATGTTCTGAAAATTAATGAAGCCCTTCATACGAATGAAGAAAAAATGTGAAACATTTCAAAACAAGATGATTAGCCACTGACACGCTCAAAAGATTTTTACTATCTAATATTTTTCTTTACTTCTGGGTGGTCTCTAGCTCCAGTGCTTTGAAATAGTTTCTCTGCCCGTCACCCTGTTCTGTTTAGCGTCTTTCATGTTGGACATTCTCCAAAGATACCATCCTTCCTAACGTGGACAACTAGCTATGATTTCTTTAATCCCTATGCAAAAATACTCTATGCTTGAGCCTAGAGAGGGTTGTCCAACCTTGACAACTTTAAGAGTTGTTGACTAATACACCAAGGGGAGGAGGAGTGGGATAGAAGAAAGAGGGGGGAGAGAGGGCGGGAGAGAGGATGGGAGGGAGGGTGAGAAGGAAGGGAGGGAGTGGACCGGGAGAGAGGAGTGGTAGAGAGGGAGGGGAAGTAGGGTAGAGGGGGATGATGGAGGGAAGATAGTAAGTTGGAGGGGGGGCGGAAGAAAGAGGTGTACGGAGAGCGGAAGAGGTACATTGGGTTTCTAGTTGAGTTTGAGTTTGAGTTTTATTTTATTTATATTTCTGGGGGTATTGTTGACAAGAGGAATTGCTGTGATTATTGTTTAATGTTGTATGGCCCCGGTTATGCACAGTATATATGTGACTGTACGAAAATGAAAATGGAAAATAAAAACACATTTACAAGGGAAGATAGAGAATCACTTTATATACAACAATTCAAACATATTGGATTTGGGGTGAGTTCTTTCACTGGTTAATAACATTTGACATGTGACTGTATGAAAATGAAAAATGGAAAATAAATACATTTTAACGAGAAAAGAAAAGAAAAAATTAAAAATAATATAAAAAATAAAAAAATAATAAAAAAAATGAAATGAAAAAAAAAAGAGTTGTTGACTTCAACTCCCAATGTTCCACAGCCAACATGGGGAGTTGAAGTCCACAGGTCTTAAAGTTGCCACGCATGACCACCCTAGCCAAGAAATTATTTTTTAAAATACTTAAACTGAAAGCAAAATCAAATTCGATTAAGACGTATGAAAATAAGTAAAAAAATATTATGATCAAATAAAACCCATCAGGCATCTAATGCTGTTCGTGGACAAGATTCTGGTCCAGCCTTACCAGCTGAACTTGCTTGCTTGTTACAAGGAGGAAGATAAATATTCCCCTTCCCCTTTTTTTTGCCCTTGTGAATTGGCCACTCAACTGCACTGCGAGTACAAATCTCTGGTCTGTAACCAGTCTTAAGGCAGGAATCAGATTGATATTTTATGAAAATGCCACCGAGCAGCAAAACTTCAGTTTGATTCAGTACCATAGGACTTAAGATTTGACAATGTTTGACTGATGGTTTTCTGGAAACATGCTTTATGATATTATGGGTTGGAATATACTAAATTCATGAATGGTATTTTTGTATTTAATAAAGGCATGAAATGCGCAGCATAAATAGTACAGAGCAATAATTTTTCATTCTTTAGCTTGTCCTACTTAGGCTAAGCTGAATCAGTTATTCTCCTGCTATCTTGCAGATTTTTTTTAATGAAGTTTTTTATTTTATTTTTCCCTTTCAAATTCATTCATAGTTATAATTGCTCTTTAACATTTGTCTATTCACCATTAGACTCTATGATTATTTTTACACACAGACACATATATATAATACAGCTTGGGTCACTTTTTTGCCACACTGTGCCTCCATCTTATTTTGCAACAATCTTACTCCTTATCTCTTTTTTTTATCTCTTTCTTTCTTTCTTCCTTCCTTCCTTCCTTTTTTTTTTTTTGCAGATTTGATCACTCATATGTTACCCATATAAATATAGGCTTATTCATAATACATGTTTTGCGATGTTTTATACACATTTATATTTCATTATTTATATAATGGTTATACAATATTTGCATTGTTTTTACTTGATATAAGCTGCTGAAAGTCATTCCTAAAGTCGATACCAATATAAATAGAAGAAATAAATAAGTGAACATAAAATACCGGTAATTATGTCTTTTATTTATAAATTGTTTAATTTACAAAACTAGTTTAATAACAACTATATTCTAATTTTATTTATCTACCTATCTACCGATTTATTTATCTTCTGCCTGGATAACTGACTGTCTCTATCTATCTATCTATCTATCTATCTATCTATCTATCTATCTATCTATATATATATATATATATATATATATATATATATATATGTTTTCTGAGGTTTTCGCGGGTGTTAGTATGTAGGTCTCTAGTTGTTCGGGTTTTCTCCCGCGTAGATTGGAGCTGTCTTGGTGACGTTTCGACGAAGTCTCATTCGTCATCTTCAGGCTGCTTCAGACTACTTCAGGTTTGGTGTTTCCAAGAGTAGTCACTACTCTTGGAAACACCAAACCTGAAGTAGTCTGAAGCAGCCTGAAGATGACGAATGAGACTTCGTCGAAACGTCGCCAAGACAGCTCCAATTCTACGCGGGAGAAAACCCGAACAACTAGAGACATATATATATATATATATATATATATATATATATATATATATATATATATATATATATGAAACAATCAGTTCTTTTATATTACAGTGTAACTTATAAGTTTACAAGTTATGACTGAATTATGACTTCTTAGAAGCTCATGAGCAGCTTGGAGGAAGTTTGTAACTTTTTAAAAGTGGATGAAGCTTGGGTAGATTCAGATTCACTCATTCTTTCCTTGGGCAGTTCTCCAATGAACTGGCATAGGGTTAGGCAGACTGAGGAGAAATGCCTGGAACAGATTTTGAGAGATTGCACTAACAGTAGATTTAGCCATCTGCCGAAATGATCTGTCCATCACAACAATGTTATTCATTATTTTGTTATTAAGTGTTTTTAACTTTTATTCATAGGGGATCTTGAACCAATTCATTTTTCGTTTTGGGGGGGGGGGGGCATATGGCAGTTTGACAACCTGAGATATAGCTAATGTATCTTAGCTTGTACAGGTTATTTTCTTAGCCCTCTGGCCCATCAGACTTAATGTTATAAACCTTTCTAGTTTTCTATTGTTATAGACTTTTTTTCTATTTTTTAGAATTTGAACAGCAATATCTAACACATTGAAAGCTTAGCCATAGAGGTCATTGCTAGCTGAACTGTTGTATGATCAGACCTTAGATACAGTACCTGTTTCCCCGTTATTCAAAAGTTTCATCTATCCTTTCAATTAAAATGCTTTGAAATCATTCCCTTTCATTTTAGCTTGAGGAGAACGGATTTCAGAGAGAATGGAAGAATGTAATGACACAGCTTAGTAGTGACAAAAGGATGTAAAATGAAATCATTGATATTAAAAAGTATACCTATGCCTTATTTTATAAGCCACCTGGGTAAGCCAAGTGAAATCATCAAAACCATTAAAAAGCAGAAGTTAGAATATTTTGGACATGTGATGCAAAAATAGACCATTTTTCACTTAATCCTCCAGGGAAAGGTTGAAGGCAAATGAGGTCCAGGCAGAAGAAGAACATCGTGGCTTGGTTTGGACAAAACTCAGCAGCACTTTTCCGTGCAGCTGTTGATAAAAATAGGATCGCCAACATGATTGCGAACGTCTGATTACGGGTTTAGCACAAGAAGAAGAATGCCGTATTTTAGAGGCATTTCTGTTCCTCAAAATACTTAGTAATACTTTTGCACTTTTATCACTGCAGACCAGGGGTGTCAAACTCGATTTTATTGAGGGCTGCATCAGGGTTGTGTTTGACCTTCAGGGGGTTTGGTGGATGGCCAGAGTGGTCGTGGTCAGGGTAGACAGTTTGAGATCACTCACATTGGGGCCACGTGTGGTGGCCCAAGCACTCTACCAGAGAAAATGGATTTCGCAAGGGCCACCCGTGGCCCTCCCGGGCTCCTTTTTCTCTGGCAGAGGCAACATGGGCCGTCCTTTGCTGTTTCCAGGTTGGGCCCCTGAGCTAGATCTAAGCACCCCATGGGCCAGATCCAGCCCTCGGACCTTGAGTTTGACATTGCTACTGGAGACTTATATGGTTGCCTGTTCTGACCCCCCCACCTTGTCCGTTCAGAAACTAAAGCCAAACAGAACATTCAAAGGAATGTTTTTATCAGTCCCGGCTCTTGCTGGCTGCGAGCCCAAAATAAACACAGATAAATGCTCTGGCAAAAATCCTCACTCATACACTAATACAAAACAGGATTATATAAATCAAGTCACTTATCCAAGTGCTTTTTCTCGATGGTTGCACACAAACGGAGAGCTTGACTAGAACAGAAACGGAACGGAATGGAACTTAGACTTCTGCAAGCAAGGCATGGCACCATCAGTCTTTTATCCGCAGGAGGAGATCCTAACGAGGTGTGGCTCGTTATCATCCCCTGTGAGTCCTCAATTGCTCCTTACGTCGGTCAGCCCTTCTCCTGCGTGCATCCTGAAATAACTCACAGGAGGTTTCTGTGTCAGCCTCTCTCACTGATCCAAGGCTCAGTCATTACCTGGGGGCCAGCTAGTCTCTCTGAGTCCTGCTCGGAGTCAGAACCCTGTCCAGGGCCCTCCGCCTCCTCCTGGCCTGATTCATAAGGCCCCTCACTGTCAGAGTCTGGTGGCAGCTCCAACGGCTCCGGCCGGGCCACAACAGTTGCCTATCTCTTATAATGATTCTATCCACAACTATCCATAAAAAATAGCTAGAAACAAAAGCATGCTTATGTACTATAATTTCTTTAACGTATAATGCTGAATTGTATTCTGGCATCTTTATTATGGAACATGGTTCTGATTTCTTAAAATCACATAATTCAAACAATTATCTAATGTTTCTCAACCTTGGCAATTTTAAGATGTGTGGACTTCAGCTCTCAGAATTCATTAGCCAGTTTGCTGGCTGGGGGATTCTGGAAGTTGAAGTCCAGACAGCTTTAAATTTGCTAAGGTTGAAAAGCACTGATCTAAAATAAATCAAACCATAGCAGACATGATTTTATGCTAGAGTTTAAAAGTGTATTAACAAATTAAGCAGATAGAAATTGCAAATAAAAGGCCAACATAATTGCTAGGAATGTGAGTGAGTGATGTTTTACTTCAGAAAGTGAGAGATAATGCCAAAGAGCCACATAGGAAAATATACTTCTGTTTTAGATTGCCAGAATGAAGTTTACGTAGCCCACTGTGGCATTTAAATTTAATCTCCATGTAACCAGACAGAGTGACTTTTACAGGAAAAATGTATTGCATTCTTTTTTTAGGTTGCTCTTAGTACTAAAAATAAACGGTGGCAGGATTTCAAGGGCTTTATCGTGTTGATTAAAATAGTCTGTTATTAATTAAATTGAGATGAATAAAGTGGTAGCAGACAATTTTGTGAAATCCCAGAAAATTAAATGACCTTGATGTAATACTGTTGTTGTTTTTTAAATGGCTGGTTCTTTGTCTGTCTGCTTCTTGGAGTTCTGAATAGATCTTATTTTAAATAAGTGTGAAAAGTAATGTATTTATATATGACAGGGTTGCCATGAAAGGTTGCTAGCAGTTCCACAAGAGATAATGATTGGAAATGATAGTAAAACTAGTTCGATTTCATTTACCAACCACTTTGCTTATCAACCACGATGCCAGTCCCATTGTGGTTGCTAAATGGAGAGTGTTTATGTATGTTGATGTATCAAACATTTATTTTCCTTTTAAAAATTCATTGATTTTAAAGTAGTGGAAAACATAGGCAAGGCATATGATGTTATGATAGACAATCAGGAATAGTCTTATGTATATTATGCCCATTCAACAATTTACTGGATATGTGAAAACTCCAAAACAACACTCCAATCTTTCCTAGATAATGGACACCGGGTGGAGCCAAGGTGGCGCAGTGGTTAGGGTAGAGTACTGCAGGCCACTTCAGCTGACTGTTATCTGCACTTCAGCGGTTCTAATCTCACCGGCTCAAGGTTGACTCAGCCTTCCATCCTTCCGAGGTGGGTAAAATGAGGACCCGGATTGTTGTTGGGGGCAATATGCGGACACTGTAAACCGCTTAGAGAGGGCTGAAAGCCCTATGAAGCGGTATATAAGTCTAACTGCTATTGCTATTGCTATTCTCAGTTAGCCACTATGGTGTCAAAATAAGGCAACATGTCCCATGACATTATAGTTCAAGATCCGCCTCTTGGTATGTGCTTCATGAATGTGTAAGGGGTAGACTTTGCATTGTGACATATGATTTGTTACTTGCCTTCTTTGATGATAATTTGATGTATACTTGGGTTTATTTGTTTTTTTAAGAGTATTTAATTTTATTTTTAAAATAAAAATAATAAAATATTCAGAGCACCTCATGCAATAACACCAAGGTCTTGCAAGATGGCAGACTCTAAGGGCATTGTGATTTATATGCAAACCAGGTATTTTGAACTGAAAGAGAGGTAAATTTGTTTCAAAGCACATAATAAAAAGCAATTTAATATATGATTCATAAATAAATAAATAACCAATAGAGTAAATAATGGTAGTACAAATAGCCAAGATTACAAGTAGCTAACGGTTAAAACCTAATTTTGAAACAATTTCTAGATAGGATTTGATAATAAATAAAATTGCAAACTTTTATTTTTGATTGAACAATTGAATCAAACAATTTGATAGATAATTATTTTTTTATCAATGCATAGTTTTTTTTTTCATTATAGCTGAAATTGACATGAAAAAAAAATACAACCTAACATATTTTAACAATTTTTATTTAGTTCTTGAAACTTGTAATATTTATTTTAATAGTAAAATTGATCATCGGAGAAAAAATTGAATCAGTTGATTGTTTAATTATAAATAGCCAAATCATGGTAGTCAAATTTGTTAATAGTAATGGCGCTTGGACTTATATTCTACTTCATGGTGCTTTACAACCTTCTCTAAGCAGTTTACAGAGTCAACATATTGCCCCGACAATCTAGGTCCTCAGTTTACTGACCTTAGAACGATGGAAGGCTGAGCCAATCTTGAGCTGGTGAGAATTGAACTAATGAACTGCTGGTAATCGCAATTAGCCTACAATACTGCGTTCTAACCACTGCGCCACTAAGGCTCTGAACAAAGAATTAATTTTTTTAAAAACAAAACTGTAGAACTATTGTCAACTCTTTTATTGAAACGATAAAACTTCACATATATTAAAACAGGCCACACTAAGTCAATTTCTGTAATCACTTTTTGTTCTTAGGTGCAAAGAATATGAAGTTGTTATTCTATGGGATGGATGGAAGGAAGGAAGGAGATAGATGGACAGACAGACATGAAACATACACATACAGTCACTCATACAGAGATAGAGGTAGATAGATAGATATTGTACCTCTATAATTCACTCCAAATTGATTTTTTAAAATATACCATATGTTATATTCGCTTACAGATGCATGCAGATGTTTCTGTTTAAAACATTTTACTTCTGCTTTTCCATCATCTTTCCCACTAGAAGCCTTGCTGAGCCGTGATGGCTGCTGATTCATTTGTTACATCTTGAATGATGTCTCTTGCTTCATCCCTGCTGAGGCTGAGATGAAAGCAGATGCTGTTCATTATACAACGTAATCCGAATCCTTAGATTTCAGTTTGACCTGGCAGGATTTATGTCAGTAGAACTCTGATGTTTTCTCTGCTGCACAATTGTACGGAGGAGATTATTATTATTATTATACAATTGTATCACAGCGGCCAGTTGTTTCGCCGGATTATTATTATTATTATTATTATTATTATTATTATTATTATTATTATTATTGTTGTTGTTGTTGTTGTTGTTGTACAATTGTATCACAGCGGCCAGTTGTTTCGCCGGATTTGGCATTGGTTACTAGTCGGGCCCCACCCAGGGGCCTAGGATGTCGTAACGTATTTTCATAATATGCGTGCAGATCCAAGCAGTGCGGCTTTTTGCATTTGACTGATGGTGATTTTGTCAATTTTTAACTGTTTTAAATGTAATTCCAGTGCTTTTGGAATAGCACCCAGTGTGCTGATTACCACTGGAATTACCACTGCTGGTTTGTGCCATAGTCGTTGGATTTCGATTTTTAAGTCCTGGTATCTTGTGATTTTTTCATGTTCCTTCTCGGCGACCCTGCTATCACCTGGTATTGCGATGTCTATGATTGTGACCTTATTTTTCTCAACCAGTGTGATGTCTGGTGTATTATGCGCCAGTATTTTGTCGGTTTGTATACGGAAATCCCACAAGATCTTGACCATCTGATTTTCGGTGACTTTTTCAGGCTGATGTTCCTACCAGTTTGTTGCTGTTTTAATATTAAAATTTTTGCACAAATTCCAATGGATCATTTGCGCTACTGAATTGTGCCGCAATTTATAATCAGTCTGCGTGATTTTTTTACAGCAGCTGAGGATGTGATCAACAGTTTCATCAGATTATTATTATTATTATTATTATCATCATCATCATCATCATCATCATCATCATCATCATCATCATCTCATATTGTTTCTGAAATACGTTTTGTAAAATCAAGACATTGTTGAGACTTTCATATGACCATCCTGATCATTTCTGAATTGTTAATGTATGTATTGGTTATCTAAATCTATAACATTTCCATAATGGAATAGCTTATTGTGTTAAATGCCGAAATACATTGGAACGGTCAAAATGTTTTGCAAAGATATGTCAATTGGGATCCAAGCACAGGAGGAATTTAAAGTCTCAAACAGAATTTTGTTCCAGCAGTGGTTCTCTTTTTCATGATTTTATAACTTTACTTTGCTGAAATGTTTATTTGTTAATGTCGGCTAAATTATTGATTCTCACTTTATTCTGAAACATTTGTCTAGGAGGAAAATTTCAGAGTCTGAGTTCAAGCCATGCCTAGACCTGTGCTGAATCTTCTAGGGTGGTGGGGCAGATTTTTATTCAGCTAGAATTTCAGCCTTCTGTCTTACAGATGAAGGAGTAGATTTAGCCATAGTTATATAATACCGTAGATATATGATAAGTCAGACAGTTACAGATTTTTTCACAAATACGTGTATCATACATTAATTATTGTAATAGTAAGAAGCTGTATAATTGAATTCCACCTTCTCATTTAGAATAATTTATTTGGACTGTATTCTTACAGATCAATTATATATATATATATATATATATATATATATATATATATATATATATATATATATATATATATATATATATGTGTGTGTGTGTGTGTGTGTGTGTGTGTGTGTGTGTGTGTGTGTGTTTTATTTGTGCTGATAAATAAATAAAGGGAGACTAGTATAGATCTATTTCAAGCTATTTAGCTCTCATCAGCTAGCCATACCCTTACTGGGATATATATATATATATAGCAGCTCCCTAATGCATTTCTTAGGAATAAAACTACACATAGGAAACCAGAAACGAGAGAGAAATCTAAGTTGACATTTATTACAACTCCAATTTTTAATGCACGGAGAATGGTTTACTCTTCCCTTTAGCAACAGTAGTTGTGGCCTCCTACTAGCATACGTGGCAATGAAAAGGATCGCTTACAGACAAATTAAGGATTTTTGTCATACTATTGTCCAAGATTGACAACTCTCTACCCTATTTTATTTGCATGCAAAGGTCTCATTCAAGAATATAGAGATATTTTCCCCCATTGTTCCATTCAACAAAAACTTAACAGGAAACGGGGGGGGGGGGGGGGAAGGGGCATCAAGACAATGAGTTAGAAATATTTACAGCAAGGATAAAAGGAGCAGTTTCTTCCCCCCCCCTAAAAAAAAACCAGGAAAAAGACAGCAGGTTTCCTTTCCAGAACTTTGAAGCTAACTTTGGAATCGTCTATGGCATTCGGATTCACCACAACAATCAGAATTGCCATACAATGGTATCAGATTAGGTACTGCCCTCCCTGTCACTTTCCATCCTTTGTGAAAAAGAGATGTTAAAATTTTTCTCAAGGAGACAAGAGACTATACAAAAACCTAAATTTTATGACTTCTAATCTGACCTTGGCTTCTGATCCATTTCAAAGGAACGCATGGATTTTATGTACAATATTAGTTCATAGCTGAGCTTGGACACCTGACATTTTGACCCGATTGCAAATAGCAATTCTCTTTTATCAAAAGGTCGGGCCGTCATTCATTAGCGATCCTAGCCTACAGCTTTCTCTTCAAATTTCTTTCACAAACGTTAAGCAGAATGTTCAATCCCTGTTCAAAATAATGACTTTTTAATGGAGAGGTGATTTTTTTTTTACAATTATTTTACTTACAGAATTTATTTCTAGAATAAAATCTATATTCCCTTTCTCTTGGGAGGGAGAAATGTGCAAAATACAATAATGTAGAAGAGAATCTAGTGATTCTAGCTTTCAAATATTCTTTTTATGTAAAAAGTATTCTTGCTATAGATTTTGAAAGTGTAGGTGTAGTTATGGTGTTTGATTAATTTCAGTGCAATATTTGATTAGTTTTCTAGAGTAGGGTCATCAGTGGTGGGTTTCAAAAAAATTTCGAACCTACTCTGTGGGTGTGGCCTCCCTTGTGGGAGTGGCTTGCCGGCCATGTGACCCGGTGGGAGTGGCTTGCCGGCCATGTGTTTTCTCTCTCTCTCTCTCTCTCTCTCTCTCTCTCTCTCTCTCTCTCCTTCCTTTTGTCTCTCTGTCCCTTTTTCCTTTTTTCTTTCGTCTCTCACTTTTTCTTTCTTTTTTTCTTTCTTCCTTCCTTTCTTTCTCTTTCTCTTTCTCTCTCTGTGTGAGTCTCTCTCTCTCTCTCTCTCTCTCTCTGTGTGTGTGTGTGTGTGTCAGTGGTGGGTTTCAAAAATTTTGGAACCTCTTCTGTAGGTGCGGCCTGCTTTCCAGGTCCACTGGTGGAACCTCTTCTAACCAGTTCGGTAAATTTGACAAATCGGTTCTACCGAACTGGTGCAAACTGGTAGGAACCCACCTCTGAGGGTCATTGACAAAATCCTTTAATACTAAATATTTCTTCTTCAGACTTTTGGGGATTATGATTTTAAAGCAGGACAGATATCTATAGAATGTGAGCATGTTTCCACTGATTTATTATTGAATAATGGGTTCGTATTTCAAAGAATACTTATTTTTGTTTGCTGTGTTCTTTTAGTATGGAAAATCTCTGAGTAAACAACATGATGATATCACTGGCCTTTATCTCAAAGAAAAGGATTACAAAGAGGAAATACTGTGCTTGTTTCTACTGATAGATCTTTTTCACCTATTTAGAATTCTACTCCTTTACAGATGTAAATTAAAACATGCTCGGACTCTTTACCTATAGACATATCTAAACAATAATTATCGCTATCTTTACAAGCACTTCCTCATCACTCCTATGTTAAAAGTCTCTGCTTCTGCTTAACATCGGGAGGCTGATTCTACTTGTCAGCAAGTTGCTCTTTATTTTCTACACCTTTTATTTACTATCATTCTTAAAAGATACTAAGTGTTCCCAGACTTCTGGGACTACTTTGCAATCTGTTCCATCTTCATGTAAATAGTATGAATTCTCAAGGATAAAGAAAGAAATCTGTCCAGAGTCCAATAGAACTGGTAGCAGTCAGAACTTAATTTTCGGTTCAGTTGGGCTTCTGCTGTAATATGAGTAGAATGCCATTCTCTGGTGGGAGTTGCAGTAATTTATAGAATTTTTCCCAGAATCAGGAAGATGCAGCGTAAAACTGAACGTATTTTTCAACATGACTGAAAAAGCTTCAAAGGAAGGGGGGGGATCAAAGCTTAAGATAAAAAAAAATGTTAGCATCGATCTATGCAAAAATGGGAAATAGTTCACATAAATTGAACTTTTAGTTTTTTTAGACGATTGTTTGAAAAGAAGTAATCTGATAGAAAATCTGGTGGCAACTGGGAAGGAGGTTTTCCTGATTCTTTCTAGAATACCTGCATTAATCAATAGCTTGTTTTTGGATTCAATTTTGAATGCTAAATTGAACCTTCAAAGCATTTCATAGACTTAGTGGCCACCCAACTCTAAAGTCCATAAATCTCTGGGTGGTCTACAAACAATAAAAGGTAATAAAACGGTAAGAATCATACATTATGTATGCAGAAAATTCATCCAGCTCATTTTTAAGGCCAATTTTATAATTGTTGCAACAAATAACATGGGTTTTTTCGCTGCTGCTTTTCAATCAATATTATAGATTGACTAAATACTAAATACTATATTTTATTAAAACCAAGTTCATTCAGATCAGTCTGAAAGACCAGATTAGGGGAAGATTGTCATGGAGAAAATCTTACCTATGTGATTGCTTGGAGTTGTAAATGATGTGATGGTACATGCACGCGCTAGGTTTTTTTTTTTTCATTTTCTTTCTTTTTTCGTTTCTGCTATAATTTTGCACCAGTGAGGTTAAAACCAATTTCGTTGTATTTAAGTACAATGACAATAAAGATTGTACTATACTATTCATTTGTTTATTCACACCAAGTTCAGTTAGCTATACTTAACAAAAACTGCATATACATACAGAATTCCCTTGACAGAGATCCATATAAAACTGGAAGGATGGGGGATCAGTTAGATGGTTAGCATGGACGCCAACTTGTTCAATTAATCAATATGATTAGTTTCCCTACAGGTCTTTTTTTTAAAAAAATAAATCCAGGTATCTAGGTTGAAATTTAGAAAGATTATACCCTATATTGGTTCTGGGAAGCGGGGGGGGAGGTGGGGGGGGGAGGGTAGGGGGAGGGAGGGTAGTAGAGGAAAAAGCAGCTTAACTCTTCTCTCGTTGACCTCTCAGAAACCATCCAACTAATGGATGAGTACACAGTTGTGATGACAAACCGATAATTTAAGACCAAAAAAAAGAGCAATTGGGAAAAAGTTGAATAGCTATTTCCCCTGCACTGTTTTTTTTTAATTGAAAATTTTGGAAAAAAAAAAACTTTTACAAATATTTACCTCCCTCCCCCTACCCTCCCCCCCCACCTCCCCCCCCACCCCGCTTCCCAGAACCAATATAGGGTATAAATCTTTAACAAAGATATTCTAAGATAAACTTTTTTAAAAAGTTAGTATCATCTTTCATTTGAGCTTTAACTCCTCTTTGCTAGGCTAGCTCTAAACAGATTATATCATTCCTTGTTTCTTCAATCATAAACTATCTGGAATTTCTTAGTCCCATATTTATTTTGAGTATAGTCAATCCATCTTCTCCACTCCACTCTTATATCTCTCATTTGAGTGGTCCTTGAGATATGCTGATATTTTAGCCATCTCTGCTAGGTTTGTTACTTCTAATGTCCATTCTTGAATAGTAGGCAAATCTTCCTTCTTCCAGTATTGCGCCACCAACAGTCTTGCTGCGGTTATTAAATGCAAAAATCAGGTTAGTCTCTATAACTGAACAATCAGTAATTATATCTAACAAAAATAACTGAGGGGTAAACTTTATCCTTTTTTTAAGAACATTTTGCATAATCCACCATATTTTTATCCAAAATGCTTTAACCTTTTTACAAGTCCACCATATATGATAGTATGTAGCATCAGCACAATCACATCTCCAGCATTTAGGTTGTATGCCCTGCACTGTTATCAACCCACATAGCAGAGTTAACTTTATGTGAACAAATTAGATACCTGCCCACCACATGTAATGTGATCCCTGGCTGTAAATCTGATTCTGTCTCATTTCTTTTTTATTCTTCTTTATTTAAGTGTATGTTTGTTTGTCTAAATGCAGTACATTTCTCACATAATCTTTACTGAAAAGGAGAAACTTTATTAAAAGAAGAAAAATCAATGACCATTTTTATGCTTCCCTCCTCACTCTGATTAGATTCGGATCATTGGGCTGATAGGTATCACATTTTCTGTATTTCAGTTGCTAATTGAATCCATGCCATCTTCAGTTTGCGTATTACTTAAGTGTTAAAAATTCCATTCATAAATGCTAATGTACAACATTTAAGCTCCTTCATCCCTTCACTCTTTTTGCCTTGGACAAATTGCTTGATTGTTCATCCTCACCATCCTCACCATACCTGTGTTGTAAACAGGTAAACAAGTGCAGAAAAAAGGCAGAGAAAGTTGTGTAACTAAATAAGCTGCCAAAATACATTCCTACCATGTGGCCATGTAATGCTTGTCATCTCAAGTGAGACCCATTAAAAGGTTTCCCCCACTGGTGCTTTTGAAGTGCTGTGACAGCTTGAGAGCTTCTATAAATTGTCACAAACAACCCACATGCTGAGCTAGCTAATTGCTATTCTGACTTATTAGGAGTGTCACTGTGTTAAATAATTTGTCCAGTGCGTGGCTGTTAATAAATAATGTGAATAGCATATTCATGAGCTGCTGTTGTAATCCAGAGAGAGACCATAAATATGTTTTCCTTTTGAGGTGAGCATTATCAGAAATGTATGCTAATTAAAAACAACAACCTGCAAGGCAGCGGTGGGATTCAAATAATTTAACAACCGGTTCTCTGTCCTAATGACCAGCTGGGTAGGCGGGGCTTGGTGGTCATGTGACTGGGTGGGCGTGGCCAACTCAACGTCATTCAGGTCGATGGGCGCTTCGCCTTAGCTGTTACAATGTAATGAGGGTTAACGGGAGAGGCAGTTTTATTTCAGGGCAATAAAGATTAGGCTAGAAACAACACCAGAATGTTTCCTTCCTGTCTTCCTTACAGGATTAGCCCTGTAAAGTGGGGAAAAAAACCCAAAAGATTTCTTCCAACAATCAGTTCTCTGAACTACTTAGAAAGTTACCAACCGGTTCTCCCGAATAGGTGCGAACCGGCTGAATCCCACCACTGCTGCAAGGGAGAAAAATCAATGAGGAAATTTAAATATAAATATATAGGATGTTTTTAGAGCAAATTGAATGCTGCAGAGTATCAATTCTTTTAAAGAAATTACTACTACGGTGGAGTATTTTTTCATTAGGTGTTAAAGCAAAAGGGCTTACTGTTATTGCAAATATTAAGTCAGAAACCTAGAGCTTTAAAGCAGTGAAAATAGATTTCATATTAAGTGAACGCAAAGTCTTTAATTATTTTTTCTATGAGAAAGAACAAGGTATGCATTCTGGAGTTTTTCAGATGTAATAATAAAGTTAATTTGAAACTATTGTGAATCAAGACATTAAAGATAAAAACATGTATTCCATGTACAATAATTTCTTCTTTTATCCACTTGAGGCAAGCCATAATTGGCTGCTTCAAGCAAAATGGTAAATCAATTTCTTATGACTCTTGCAAAAAGGACTAAAACAAAGTTACTTTAGTTCTGTTTTGCAGGATAAACACAGAATTGAGAGAATTGGGAAAGACTGGGGGGGGGGATGCTGCCTATGTGTCATTGTTTTGGGAATGAAATATCATGTGAGCTCCAAGCTCCTTAAGCCCACATTCTTGTAACACCAAACCATGGTTTTATCATTTAACAGCTATTCAGTTCTGTACTAAATGGATATTTATTGTGAAAGAAGAATTCTGATCCTTTCCCAGTAAATGTAGATGCTAAACTTGGTAGTAACCATGTAGTAACTATGTGCATTTTTCCTGAATACAGGCTTCTGTTTTGTTCTTCTTCAATCTATATGTGTTTCCATTTTATCCCTAATTTAATACATCTTTGTGCTTGCACATTATCACTAGAACAACAGGCAATAAAAATGTCAGAAAACCTAACATGAGGCAGGGAAATTACAAATAGCCACCAGCTGGAATGTTTTAAGTTCATTTGGGGTGTGATGGGGGTTGAATTGCAGTTTGGATTACAACATAGCTTACTTTAATTTAAATGGGAACAGTTGATTAAATGATTGCTTAATTCAGCTTTAAATGGAAAAAAAAATACTTTCTGTATTTAGAAAGTACAATACTTACTAACCAAGTGTTATTTGGCCTGGGATGCAGCTACTAAAGAAAGAATGTATATCAGAAGCTGAAGTGAGGACCTCAGAAATGCACTGTGTTTAATTTATGAAATGAATATTTGGTTAGCAATAGCAATAGCAGTTAGACTTATATACCGCTTCATAGGGCTTTCAGCCCTCTCTAAGCGGTTTACAGAGTCAGCATATCGCCCCCAACAATCCGGGTCCTCATTTTACCCACCTCGGAAGGATGGAAGGCTAAGTCAACCCTGAGCCGGTGAGATTTGAACCGCCGAACTGCTGAACTAGCAGTCAGCTGAAGTAGCCTGCAGTACTGCACTCTAACCACTGCACCACCTCGGCTCTTAGGTTAGTGAAGTAGGGTTTGATTAAAATGTATTGACTAACTTGAGAGGAACCTGCTCGTGAGATTTAAGTTATATTTTAATTTAAATTAAAATTAAGTACAATTTAAAAAATAGGACATAATGATGAGCATGGGGAGTCAGTCTGAAAAGGCATGTTTCATGGTAGCAAACCTGGCTTAGTTGACTCTGCTGGTTTTCTTTGAGACTTCCTCGCTTCATCTGGCCTTACCCGTTATCCTCTATCCCCTTAAATACAAGGAAATTCAGAACCCTGGCTTCAGCAGCCAGTCCAGAACGAAAAAATAATAATAATTCAGTCAATTATTCAACTAAAACAATGTAAAACCTGAA
The DNA here is from genome assembly GCF_009769535.1 of Thamnophis elegans. Classification (NCBI taxonomy): domain Eukaryota; kingdom Metazoa; phylum Chordata; class Lepidosauria; order Squamata; family Natricidae; genus Thamnophis; species Thamnophis elegans. The sequence goes on from NC_045548.1 coordinate 3,578,639, forward strand.
ATTAACCAGTTTGTCCTTGGCTTAATACTTGTAATTGGAAGAGTAATTGAAAGTATTTGTCTCTTGTAGTCTTATCTGCCAGGGAATTACCACCTTGTTGCTGCTACTACTCCAAGAGTCCAGGATCTTTCTTTCCCAACTTAATCCTTTCTTAAATTCCAGATCTTCAGATGGACCAATAGGTAGATAGTAGCCAAGTGGTACAAAAACTCTTTGCTGCCAACTAGTGGCAAATTGATCAACCAGTCAACTAGTCAGTCGTGACCAGGGGGGCCTTTTACCAGGTTCACCTGGTACGTCAGTTGCGCCCCTTCCTGGATCAGGTTGCTCTGTGCACAGTCACTTGGGCCCTCGTCTTTTCTCGCCTGCACTACTGTAACGCTCTCTACATGAGGCTGCCCTTGAAGAGCACCCGGAGGCTTCAACTGGTCCAGAATGCGGCTGCACGGGTTATCAAGGGGGCACCTAGGTGCTCCCATGTTGCACTCCTTTTAGGCGGCCTGCACTGGTTGCCGGTTGTCTTCCGGGTACGATTCAAGGTACTAATTATGACCTTTAAAGCGCTCCATGTCTTAGGCCCAGGATACCTGCGAGACCACCTACTCCCACCGGTAGCCTCCCACTGTCCAGGGTGCCGTCGGCCAGCGACCCCCAGGGGGGAGAGCCTTCTCTGTGGGAGCGCCTTCCCTCTGGAATGAGCTGCCCCCGGAGCTTCGTATAATCCCAACCTCCGGTCCTTCCGCCATGCCCTAAAAAGTTGGCTTTTCAAGCAAGCCAGCCAGGCCTGAACAAAACAAAATAAATTTTTGATTATTGTTAATTTTAATTGATTTTTTTTTAAAAAAATGTTATTGTTAATCTTAATTGGGTTTGTTTTGGATATTCTATTTAATTTTTTTAACTTTTGTAATATGTGTTTTTTTAATGTTGTACACCGCCCTGAGTCCTTGGGAGAAGGGTGGCATATAAATCCAATAAACCATAAACCAAACCATAACCATTGTCAATCCATTATTTCAAGGAATTCTTTATAAAATGTTCAGTAATTCAGTGGTAAGCCAGGATAAAAAATATACTACATGAGTTTTTAAAGCTTTGTGCTGACTAGTTGAAAGAGGCTTTTCACGTGGTATATAATGTTGGGACATGGCCTGAATTTCAACCAGAGGACCTACTAGTTCATGGAATGTTGCATGTTAAAACTATATAGACAGCATCATAGCCCAGATTTATTTTGGTTATATCTTAGTGGCACACTGTAATGGCAGCAATAATCACGATGGCATGGTCTCTACTGGATCTGGGGCAGGTGGTGAGCAGTGGTGGGTTTCAAAAATTGTTCGAACCTACTCTTTGGGTGTGGCCTCCTTTGTGGGAGTGGCTTGCTGCCCATGTGACCGGATGGGAGTGGCTTGCCGCCCATGTGACCGGATATGAAGATGCCGACGACACTTGTCAGAACCACCTTAAATTACCTCACACACAGCACTGGCATGCATAAGAATATGATGTAAACTTGTTTTTTAAAAGGCATCTTTGGTTTGCGTTAAAACAACTTCAACACACGCAATGTTCTGATTGCACCACAAACGCAGTAGTCATCCTTACCTTTCACAGAGGCACTGAGTTTTATAAATATGAGCATGAGAGTGTAGAATAATCATATCCAAGGACCAGTGGTGGGTTTCAAAAATTTTTTGGAGCCTCCTCTGTAGGTGTGGCCTGCTTTCCGGATCCACTGGTGGAACCTCTTCTAACCGGTTCGGTAGATTTGACGAACCGGTTCTACCGAATAGGTGCGAACTGGTAGGAACCCACCTCTGGTGGTGAATGTAGCAAACTAACTTGTGTGGGTGTGGCCCAAATTTTAGTAAAGTAAGATTTACAGGTGCTGATCACAAAGGTAATTCTATTTTGATTTGGTTTTCAATATCAAAGACTTGTTATTTCTGCAAAAAAAAATTCCAATAGATATTTAAAAAAAAACAGCAACTCTATATTGCCATCTGTTATACTGACATTTTGATTCACCATTCATATTCCTAAAACTCGGTATAAGAGCCAAGGTGGCGCAGTGGTTAAATGCAGCATTGCAGGCTACTGCTAGATCAGCAGGTCAGCGGTTCAAATCTCACCGGCTCAGGGTTGACTCAGCCTTCCATCCTTCCGAGGTGGGTAAAATGAGGACCCAGATTGTTGTTGGGGGCAATATGCTGACTCTCTGTAAACCGCTTAGAGAGGGCTGAAAGGCCTATGAAGCGGTATATAAGTCTACTGCTATTGCTATAAAAAAAAAAAATGTAATATTCTAGCTAATAAATCACAGAGTTTACAAAGATGTGAATTTCTGAGGCGAGAAAAACTGATAACAGTAAAATCTTTGAATTGTATGCCTGCCCTAAAGTCTGCATCCACACTTCATTATATTATAAACAATTTAAACAGGTGGTGGAATGCCAATGCTTTTTTTTGTGAATATTTGTACGCTTCTCTTTGGATAGTTTCACCTTGTTCTGCTCAGGATTAAAAAGTGCCCCAATCGCACATAAATAAAAAGTTTCTTGCTATGCATCGCACACCACCATAACATCCTTTACCAGTGTTTGCATGTCAGAAGTGGGAGCTTGAAGGTAGTTTATAGTGGGAAAATGGTTTTTGAATGGATCACCCCATCTTCTTCACTTTGGAGCACAAGGTCTGTGGTGTGAGGAAATATAAAGCAGAATTTTTCCTAGCTGTATTTTGAAAACAATGAGTTCTCTGTTAGCCCAGCCCAACCTTCAGTGGTGCCTACCTCATGAGGATGGAATGGCTAGTTAAATTCAGGTTCAAAGCTCTTGGCCTCCAAGTACTTTTAATTCAGTGCTATTTTTGCTTCAGTGCCTTGTTATTTTTTCTATTCTATTCAAGTTCTCCTGTTTTTCAGAGGATGAAGCAGTACATTTTTTATAATGAAATGAAAACCAAATGAAATCTAGGCTTCTTGTTGCAAAAAGGTTATTTTTTTTTCCATTATTATTATACAGGAATAGAAGTTTATTTCATCATATGTTGATAGTCGAACGTGAGCGTTCCAAATTGAAATCCATTTATTTTACAGTTATATAGAATGGTAAAATTTGAAAATAGGTCCCAAGGTTATTATTACTTCAAAGGTACAGTTTTTATAGATGTGAAACATGTATTCTGCTAATCAGAAAGCTTTACAAAAAGTTATAAAGTATTGATTTTAAAATGTGAGAAAATTCAATTCACGTGTCACCCAAAAACGCTCAAATGAAAGAAGTTTTGTTTATGGAATTAACTACTTACATTAAAAAATATTTCTGTTCTACCTGTTGTTAAACTCAGAGATGGGTTGTTCCTTATTCGGCCCGGATCGGGTGAACCGGTAGTAGCGGCGGTGGGAGGCTCCACCCACCTACTCGGACTCTTCTGCCCATGCTCAGAAGCATCACACACGAGTGTGCCCAAACCTGTAGTAAACAAATTGGCAACTCACCACTGCTTGAACTGCCCTAGTGTTTTGTTTTCTCCTTTTATGCTTATTGCTTTTGGATCTGTCGTCCTAACTAGAAGGATACTGAAAATAAGTTATGGCTTGAGCAGTATTTATTAGATTTTTAAAAGTATTTTATTTTGCTAATTTAAATGGATTAATTTTTTAAACATAAAATTATATGTCTAGTTATATAAATTCCCTTGAAAGCAAGGGAATGCTTTGAAAGCATGCTTTCAAGGGAATTTATATAACTAGACATATAATTTTATGTTTAAAAAATGATATTTTATGGGGTTTTCTATTACACTTTCATTACAATTCCTTTGCTATTTTTAGGAAGTCCCTTTAAAATAAACTTGGAACATGCACTCCATTTCCAAACTCCCACTTCCCACTAAAGGCTAACGTTGATGAGTCCAGAAAGAGATAACCTATCTCAGATCTTGACAAGACCATTTTTTACATTGATTGCAAATATATCTAGAGAGGCCAAGGTAGAGATCAGGTTTCCAGTTTGTTATATTAGCTTATACAGAGGCAAGTGGCTTGATAAATCTTTTTCTCATTATAAGGGTGATAGCTAAGAAGGTCATTCTTTGTCACGTAATATATTAGAGATATCAGCAGTTAATTTGTTCATTTCCTTTGCATGGTAGGATAGTAGCTTTTTTCTTAATAATACTAATATATTTAGACATAAAAAAAATCTATTCCATTCTGATTTAGTTACAGTTTTATAAGCAGCGAGTATAGATGGGAACAGAAAGAAGTATTCACAGTATATTAAATTTGGGGTTTGTAAGTGAAACTAGAGTGTAGTATTTATTTATTTCCAATGGAAAGTAACTAAGTATAAATTGAAATGTTGTTAACATTTCATATGAAGGAGAAAATCTCCGTGAAGTGACTTACATTAAAAAAAAATAGTTTTCATAGTGCTGTGGGCTTTTTTCCTCCATAATGCATAGATTTGAAGAACTGCATTCAAAAGTTCTATAGATAACAATATCAAATAGTTTTAATTACAAAATTGGGAAGTTTAATTATGGTTTTAAGTGCAATTGAATTTGAACAATGTTGCTTTTTCATTAAATACACATTGGTTCACCTCAGGAGTGATGGAATAAAGAACCAGCAATACAGAGATGAGGCTGATATTTTGCATACTGAGTAAATAAATGGTCTTTTACTTTAAATAAGTTGATATAAAAATATAAGCAGAATTTTTATATTGAAACTAGAGGTTCATGACCTTTGTTCAGTTCTTTTCAATTGAATTTTATTAGGTTTTCCAGAAATGTTATTTCCCTAATTTTTGCATTTTCTATTAGTTTGGAGATTGATTCTAAATTGGAAAGGCTTATGTCATAATTGCCCTAAAATGAGCAAACTGGTACTTTAAGATTTAAATAACACAAATCAAGTTCATCTCATAGTAGAAATTCTGCTTCCTACTTTCCAAGATCCTTGATGGTCTAACTTGAACATGTTAAAAGGACAAAGGACATCAGAGATAAGAAATACAAACTTGTATTGGAGAGAAAATATTTAATTATATTATATAGGTATATGGTTGTGATAATGTTTTACATTATTTTATTCCATAAACTTCTTTTTAATAGTGAAAAGCATCCATTGTTGTCATTATCTATAATCCTCATTTTATCACCTTAATACTAAATATTTCACCTACTTATATTTGAGCAAATTTGAAAACATTCTGTTCCTCCACACCCCCAGCCCCAAATTACAAACATATTTTTTTGTCCCTGTCGCCTAGCCTCTTGGTTATCTGGCAACATAAAAGAGGTAGGCTTCACTTCTTCAATATCTCTTAGCAGTGATGTGCGGTGAGGTTTATGGCTGGTGAGGCAGCAATTTTTTTAGACTTGTGGACTTCAACTCCCAGAATTCCACAGCCAGGCATGCTCAGTTCCGATTTAAAGTGACAGCATTTGTTTTTCTCCTTTGCTAAATAAGTTTCCTTCTTTCTTTTTCTTTTCCCTTCCCCTCCTTCCTCCCTCCCCCCTCTCTCAAACACACACACACACAAAGTTGCACCAGGAAGATGAAGTTTGAATTCCTCCCCCTCCCTCCAACCCACACCTACCTTTTCCAGCTGTTTTAGAGAGGATTTCAAGTCTGCTCTTGCCTGCCATCATGAAAAGAAAAAAAATGTAAAAGGAAAAAGGCAAGAGCTGAGGTCAGGCTGGGCTAGTTGCTGCCAGAGTCACCGTGTGGATGACTCTGCTTAACTGTTTAAAAAAGCCTCTAAAAAGCACCCTCTACAGGAGGAGGCAGGAGAACGACATGCCTCATCTACATCAGGAATTTTTCGGCTTTTAACCCTTGCTTAACTCTGCTTGAGTGATCATAAAAAGTCAGACTAGATGAGGCACGTGGTTCTCCCACCTCCTCCTGTAGAGGGCGCTTTTTTAGAGTCTTTTTTAAACAGTTAAGCACTAAGCAGAGTCATCCATGGTGACTCTGGCAGCAACTAGCTCAGCCTGACCTCAGCTCTCGCCTTTTTCCTTTTACATTTTTCTTTCTTTTCATGATGACAGTGGTGAGGCTCTGCTTTCCCTGACTGCACGTCCCTGTCTCTTAGTCTCAAAATGTGGAGGTGAGGTTATACAAGTGAAATAAAAACATTATTATTTATTATTTGACTTATTTTTTGGCTAGAGCCAAGTCAAATTCCTAGACTGACTTTACAGATATAATGGGGAGAATTTTTTTTAAAAAGCATGTTGAAAGCTGCAAGAATTTAAAGAGTAGCATAAAAATACTTTCAGAGAGAGAACATGTTAGATTTAAGACATCTGGGAAATACTTTGCCAAATGTTATCCAACTACAGTATCTAATGAACTTCTCCAGGGGAAGCATTCCATAATTAGGTCATTAGCACTGAAACTTCCTTTTCCTCAGCAGACCCAGTTCAGATGAAAAGATATTTAGAAAATATTGTATCATAAAAATTGTAGCGTTCAAGTTAATATGGAGAAACTTCCTTTTGCAATTTTTGGATCCCACCTGAAAAAGAATATTTAGGGTCAAAATGATTAAACGTTAAAATAGCCTATGAATCTACGCAGTAATAAAACAAGTCTTTTTTTTTCTGTAATGTTACTATAATACAATTTAGTGGTTTCACAATCATAAGGCAAGTTAGTATGGGCTAAAACAAGCAAACGAAAATCAATGCAGCAATCTAAAATAGAAGTTTATTTATTTATTTATTTATTAGACTTATACACCGCTTCATAGGGCTTTCAGCCCTCTCTAAGCAGTTTACAGATTTTTAGCAAATTGAGTCAGCAAATTGCCCCCACAGTCTGGGTCCTCATTTCACCCACCTCGGAAGGATGGAAGGCTGAGTCAACCTTGAGCCGGTGAGATTTGAACCGCTGAACTGCAGATAACAGTCAGCTGAAGTGGCCTGCAGTACTGCACCCTAACCACTGCGCCACCTCGGCTCTTAGTTAGCAGAACATGGACGACTCACCAATCCTACAGATCAGTAAAATCCAGCCGAATCATATATAATCATTCCCTGTGTCTGCATTTGGGCGGGTTTCCTATTCTTCTAGATTTGGCATAAAAGACTGCCTGAACAAATAATGCAGACCATTTCATGCCCTAAAACAATAGCAATCATATGTTACATGAATTGAACTTTGTCTCTGTGCTGTCCCTTCTGTACAGACTTCATAGCTAGAGATTCCATATCTGGTTCTGCAGTGTTTGAATAATGTTCTGACCCTTTTGAACCTTGACAGTGAATGCTTGAATGATATCTGACTGCATGTGCCATTCATAGAAGAGCCGAGGTGGCGCAGTGGTTAGGGTGCAGTACTGCAGGCCACTTCAGCTGACTGCTATCTGCAGTTCAGCGGTTCAAATCTCACCGGCTCAAGGTTGACTCAGCCTTCCATCCTTCCGAGGTGGATGAAATGAGGACCCGGATTGTTGTTGGGGGCAATATGCTGACTCTGTAAACCGCTTAGAGAGGGCTGAAAGCCCTATGAAGCGGTATATAAGTCTAACTGCTATTGCTATAGCTGCTTTCCGGGACCACTGGTGGAACCTCTTCTAACCGGTTCGGTAGATTTGACGAACCGGTTCTACCAAATAGGTGCGAACTGGTAGGAACCCACCTCTGCTGTGTACAGAAGTTCAATCAAAGGTACAGATATGTTTCAAATTTTGGTTTAGGAATTATGCAAATTAGCACTTCCCATACTTCTTCAGTGTTTGTTACTGCTTTTGTGAAAGTCCGAGTTTTGTGTACATTTGAGTTGGTTTTTAAAAAAATCTAAGATAAAGTTGCATCTAATATAATTCATCTGTTTCCCATTTTGAAAATTGATCAACTTTCACTAATTTGGTACTGAACTTGTTCCAACTCTGATAACTATATATATCCATATACATATATATCATGAATTTTATAACATACTTGAATCATTATTAACATTGTTTATAATGATGTTACCTAGATGTTTCAGGCAGATATACCACAGTGTAAACCTGAGGACCAAATATTAACTTTTTAATGAAGAATTTGAGAACATTTCTGGCAGTGGAATGTAAAACATCAGTTAAAACATGCATGAGATTGAGATCTGAGATTTTTTTTTTCCAGGTTGTTCTCAGAGAATGCTGTGTCTAAATGTCAAAATCAAAATATATTGGTCAATTAATCACTGCCAGTGAGCCATAACATGTCAAAGCACCATTTCATGTGACCTCATAATGTTTGTAAAAACTAGCAAGCAGACGGCCGCTGATGGTGACCACCCTCCTATTCTATTTTCTTTGAAATGTTTAAGCTAAAAGTATTCGAATTATAGTAAACTTGTATTTTCAGTATCTGGCTTGTTTTATTAGTATTAGATATTGACAAATGCATTATAAAATATCTCATAAACAAATCGCTTTAAAACATCATTGCTAGGTTTCGCTAGTATTTGTTAAATCAGATACTAGAATTTGGTTATACAAATTTTAATGCCAGTATTTGCAACAAAACCAGAATTAGTGCGTTAAGATGTTGAAATTAAACCATTCCCTTTCCATTAATCCTGTTGGTAGAACAAAATGGTGCAAAATATTGACAAATTAATGGAAGTATAATTTTTCATTACGAAATTGATTAGGGGTGGCCTGTTCATAAGGTAGAGAATAGTATTCATATGTAGTATGCATTTTTGAAAAATTTTGGCATATCTGCACCTCCGCCTCCTCCCCTCTTTTTCTCCCCTGCATAACAAAATTTACTAAGGTCATAAGATTATTTTGACATACTAGAAAATGTAAATGTTGCAACAAGCAAAGCATTGTGTTACTGGTGGAAGGAGATGTAGGAAGCAAAACTCTTCTCCTTTGCTGGCCCATTTAGGAAATTTGGTCACTGGTATACAGCCATGCAGCTGCACATAATATAAAGTAACATTAACTGCATATTTCGTGAGTTTATAACTTCCCTAGGGTATTTTAACATTAAAAATAGTTATACTGAATGCAGCCCATCTGAACATAAAACTCATTTGGAGAGAGAGATTAACATCTCAAATTCTTTTTTGTATTTTATTATATTGCTCCAAGGCATGCATATATATTTTTTATTTGTATCAATTGTATTTTCATTTCTTGGCATAAACATATCCATTTAGACCTGTGGCTTAAACAGAGAAAACTATTCCCGGTGATGCATGCTGAACATACTTACTCTTTTTATCACCGTCAGAAATAAATGATAGTAAATAGACTATATATTGATCAATATACTACACGAATTATAAATTATGATTATAATATTCTTGAAATGAGACTAAGCGGCACAAAGGTGGTCTGACATGCATAATTTGCAGTGTTCCAATTTTTTTGTTAAAATAAATATTGTGCCTTTTCTGTGGGTGAAACAAAAGACAGTAGACTAGAGTCAAGGCATTGATGTCCACAACCTCCTACTGCTAACAGTGGTGGGTTTCAAAAATTGTTCGAACCTACTCTGTGGGTGTGGCCTCCTTTGTGGGAGTGGCTTGCTTCCCATGTGACCGGATGGGAGTGGCTTGCTGCCCATGTGACCGGATATGAAGATGCCGACGACACTTGTCAGAACCACCTTAAATTACCTCACACACAGCACTGGCATGCATAAGAATAGGATGTAAACTTGTTTTTTAAAAGGCATCTTTGGTTTGCGTTAAAACAACTTCAACACACGCAATGTTCTGATTGCACCACAAACGCAGTAGTCATCCTTACCTTTCACAGAGGCACTGAGTTTTAGAAATAGGAGCATGATAGTGTAGAATAATCATATCCAAGGACCAGTATTCGGTAGATTTGACAAACCGGTTCTACCGAATAGGTGCGAATTGGTAGGAACCCCCTCTGTATAAAAGTTAAAGGTATGGAATCTGGGCAGAAAAAAATGAAAAATCTCTTATGCATTGTTGCGTAAAATCTTCCACACCTAAAAGAATGTGCTTAGATCCCAGGTCCACTTACTATATTGTCCAGCTCTCTACTTATGCCAAAATACTCCTGTATAAATGGAAAACTGCTTTTGAAGACAATATGGAACTGCATGCTGTTTCAGATGCTATTTGTTTTGAAATATGGACCAAAATAATTGTAAGGGGGACTGGACCTATACATTAGTGCCTGCTCGTTTACCACATTTTTCTATTGTTTATGCAGTAGTTTGCAAACAGCAGAGCTCTTTCAGCTGAATTGGATTGAGTTAGATTTTAAGAATGATCCGTTGCACTGCATTTGTTTCACCGCAGCCATGCTCTATTGTGCAACTGTTGACCTCTGAGGCAATTGACCTCATGACATCATCAAAGTGAGTGGAACCAACTTTTTGACTTGATTTTGACAAATTTACATGGGGACGGTTGAAGAGGCATCCCTTCCACTCCGCAGCAATATCACCTGGGAGTTAGAGTTTAAATACAACAACTTCAAAATATGCATATATAAAGTTAACTGATGATATTATTGGTCTTCTTAACCTTAATCTTCTTAATGTGTATAGGCGTGACTTTTAGATGTTTGGTTCCTTTGATATAGAGTTGCTGAAAAGTTCCGGGTTCCCAGCTTAGTTTTCTAAATTTTGATTCCAGATGTATACAAGGTATATCAAAGGTCAAGCGCCACTTTATTATATAAATCACATTGAAATTTTTGAATTGTGTGCCATTTTCTTCTAAACATTTCTTTGTTTGGCACATTAGCATTGAACATAGCTAAGTACGGTAACATTTTCTTTGAAAAAAAATTAATAAGATTAGTCAGACATATTGGTACACCCTATAGTTGTGGTACACCCTATAGATGCACACCTTGAATAGCAATAGCAATAGCAGTTAGACTTATATACCGCTTCATAGGGCTTTCAGCCCTCTCTAAGCGGTTTACAGAGTCAGCATATTGCCCCCAACAACAATCCGGGTCCTCATTTTACCCACCTCGGAAGGATGGAAGGCTGAGTCAATCCTGAGCCGGTGAGATTTGAACAGCCGAACTGCAGAACTGCAGTCAGCTGAAGTAGCCTGCAGTGCTGCATTTAACCACTGCGCCACCTCGGCTCTAAGGTGAAAAAGGTGAGACATCTCTGAACTTTTAATTTCAATATGGATTGTTATATGATTCCACCATTTTTTTTAAATGACAGTTTTGTTATATGTTTATGGAAACATGTCTTGCGTAAAGTTATTTTGCATTTGCAAATTCTAGTATTCCTTTATACTAGAATTATACTAGCTTCCCCCCCCCGTGCCCTCCCCCATTCCAGCATATTTTGGTTGCTATATAATACATTAGGCATAATAAACTTGGAAGTCACACAATTTATTTATTTTTAAGTGCTGCCATAAGAGTATTCTTTTGCGGTCTTGATTTTGCATCAATCATAATTAAATAGTAAAGACCCGGGATAAAATTATAGTAAACCATTTGACCTTTATTTTTCTGCTCAACAAAATCAGTCGAGGCTCAAAACCTCTCCATGCCTGCAAGGTTTCTCTTATTATTTTTCTCCCTTTATATTTTAAGAATGAAAATTTGATTGAAACCACAGAGTAAATCCCTCGAAATTCCTTGCCCCTTTGGTGTTTCCTTGAAATAGTATTGGCTGTTTATAATTGGATGTTAGTGGATTGGCTTTCTGTGTAATATGCTACTCAAAATAATATAGCGCTTCTCCGGTCAACTTGGGTGTTCTCCCTTTAACGTGGTGGTAGTTAGGCCTAATTCCCATAGCGGAGAGGGAGAAGGAGGAGGAACATCACAAAGAACAAAAGCTAGTAGGCTGCCAGCTGAGTAAAGCCTCATGCAAACAGGTTTGAGTAACAGCAATATTTTCAAGGGGGGGGGGGAGAGAAGCTAATGATACTTAAGTGAGGTGGGTCTTAGCGTAAGCAGTTGCAAGTCTGCATCCAATAATGTATCATTTACTATGTCTGGAATAGATCCCATGGATAAATTAACTGAACTCTTACCCTGCTGTGAGCTCTTTTGCAGTGTTCTCTCTGCTTGTTAGCCTCCTAGCCTCTAGTTTGACCCTGTTCCTCTCCTTAATTAATGCATCTCCAATTCCCTAATCTGACTTTTTTAAAAAAAAAAAAATCTCATGTTTCTTTGTTTCCATTCAACTTAAGGAAATAGCTGACGAGTTTTCAACAGTTTACCCAGAGGCAAAATTAGCAGGTGTATCCAGGGTTATTGTCGAGCTGATCAACTGTGCTGAGAGCTTGGCCCAATTCCAGTTCTGATAAACAAAATAGCACTATAAATTTAATTGAAAAGTCATGGTAAAAGGATAGTTCTCCAGTTATGAATTCTGAGTGTGTCTTAAAGTGAATTCTAAGCAGCGATTATACTCGACTGGATTTGATTTGACATTAAAAAAAAAAAAAAGACTTCTCCGTAATTGAAGTGGGCATAACTCACAATCATTGTTTAAGGGAGAGTCCTCATGCTATACAATAGCACAAAATGTGACTAAATAGCTTCATAAGCAAAACACTTATTCTACATAAATATAAATGGCTGTGTGTATGAGTGTGTGTTGTGTGTGTAATTTTGGAACGCCACAAGCAATTTCAACCACACTTGGTACACATATGATTTACTCTCTGGAAAAAAATACTGTGCCAGTAAGATACCCCTAACACCCATCGGGTTGTGTATTCTGTGAAGATACAGCCTGTTGTACCTTAAAATGGCTTCTGATGTACAGCACAGTGGAGTTGCCATGGTAATGGCTTCACGATACTCCACAAGGAGGCTCCCTCTGGTAAGGGAGAAAATCCAACATTAGAAATTAGTTTGGTCCGGACATTTCCCCCCTATAAATAAATACCCAGACAATGCCAGGTTATCAGCTAGTTAAAAATAAAATACCTGCATGTATTGATTATTGGTACGTATAGTCTAAATTCCCACCTCATTGTGGAAAGGCTGTGTCCCTGGGAGAGATGAATAAAGAACTTCAGGAATATATGCCAAGAGTATATGCTCCCAACTTGTAGTCACGCAAGTTGTGAAGGTCATCTCAGCAGCCCAGCTAACACAATCAGACATCATTATAAAACATGCTGAAGATGGACGATCACCGTAGATATAACAGAAAAGGTATAATTTCATGCTATGTTGGAGAAGGCAATAAGTAAATCACTCATTATTTTACTAAGAACAAAATCTAGATATACGTAGATAATATATGTGATTGACAATTTAGTGTCAGATGAGGGACTCAAGTTGGATGACACTCAGCATGGTACTTAGAAAGAGCTATGGTTTTCTGAGGTTTTTATATGATCAAGTTAAAGTTTTTAGTAAGTCTAGTTGCTGAAGTTACTATGCAAGAAAAGAAAACCCGAAGCTACAAAGACAGAATTGCAGTAAGAAGGTGGAACTTCAGATGAACGGGGAAAAGCTCAACACAAAGAATCTTGAAATGAATCAAGTGCACATTAGGCATTGATGAATTGAAATGAACTGAAATCAAACCCTTTCAGTCCAAAGATCATATTTATTGACTTTCATGACACAAAAGGCAAAGAATAAAGGATATTGCTTTCATCTCCAGGAATGATTTAGCAAATGAAATGACCCACAAATTCCAACACTGGAAGGTCTGGATGATGAAGTTAATAGAATTAAACAGAAATAGCAAAATTGATTCTGCTTTTATTAAAGAACAGATTTTGTCTAGCTTTGTTTCTGCTTGAAAACTATGACTGGAAGAATGGATGGATGGAAGGAAGAGAAAGAAAGAGAGAGAAATAAAGAAAAGAAATAAAAAGATAGGTAGGCAGGTACATACATACATACATACATACATACATACATACATACATACATACATACATACACATACATACATAGATCAATCTCAGGAAGGAACTTCAGAATTTCAAAAAACTCTTAGAACAGAAAAGAACAATAAAAATATATGTAAAAACATTCATGGGAAAAACAAGAAAAGTCTTCCAAAAGAAGGAATTTCCAATCTTGAATTGGCATGTTAACTGATTTGAAGATGATTAAACAAATGAAAACAAACTACTGAAATTCTGTACAGTAAAAATGTCTATATCCAAGGTATTCCCCTTTTAAAGGTGAATTAGGTCAGTACTCTAATCATTACCAAATCAGAAGGCTACAGGAACTGATAGAAGGAAGTTCTGAAACATTGAACTGAAATATTACAAGCAACAAAAGAAGAATCAGAAAGGTTCTAACCAAAGTATGCCAGGAAATCTAGAGAACAGCAAAGTGACCAACAGATTGCATGATGAAAAATAAAAAATACATTTGGAGAAAATGGACCACACATACACCAGAAAAGCATCAACAACAGAGGTTCAACAGTCATCCTAACCCCATGCCTGGGAGTAAAGCCAGACTTTTAAAGATGTTATGAACAACTTCAGAAAGGGAACCATGTGAATCTCTGGGAATGCTGTTCCAAAGAGCAGGACCGGATGTCACTGATACAGTATGTAGGTGTCTTACAATGTTCTTCATTAAGGGATCATTTTCTTGAAGGATTCACTAAATTCTAAATTTTTTACATAAAAAAAAAACAATCTAAACAGGTATAATAGACCTTTAACTTCAAACTTCCTCATTGTGAAAATTGAATCTTAGATTTTGCGACACATTCTGAACGCCTTCCAGGTGCTCCCACCGATTACAATGGAAATGTTTTAAACGCTCTTTGTTAAGCAGTTATTGTGAAAGTGGGACAATATTTGATAGTATTAAATGTTTATAGAATGTTATTGAGCTTTATGATCAACTGACTTTGCCTAACAGTCTTATGGTAGATAGGGAAAAAAAGGGAGAAAACTTTCCTATTGTTATTAGCTTTTTCCTCTGGTTAAGATGAGAGGGGGCATTTTAAATTATGATTATTAAATAACATGCTTTTAGTCTTGTAAGACAAATTTTACAGTTCTACACATGTAGTGCATACATATATTGCACTCTGGGACATATAGGAACTTTAGAGAGATTATATAAATGATAATAATATTTCTTAAAGCATATATATTTTCCTGGGGATGTTTGAGGGTTGCTGTTTACTCAGACTAGGATGAAAATTGTTCGGTGCCCTTTTGGTGTGAGGGAAGAGTACAAAAGATTCATCTCTGAGAATAATTGTCACTATTTTTGGCTTGGATGAGGCATGAGTTTGGGAGAAAATGTAGGAGCGACCTTCCCACACTCATTTGCCTCCATCCCATGGACAATCTTCCTGTGTTTTCTTGATGACGCTACCACCTCTAGGATCAGTGGAGTAAGGCTCTAGTTTCAATAACTGAAGACGAACAGCAGGAATAGGACACTGCCGTCTTATTTCCCATGTCAGCTTCTCAGAGGCCAGGATGAGAAATGGGATACTGGATTAAACAGAACTTTGATGTGATCTAGGAGGACTTTTCTAGTTTCTTACCTTACCTTTACCTTATATGCCACCATGTATAGCATATTAAACTAGATATGGTAGCATAAATCATGTATACACATGGCATAAAATGGCGATAACTAAGAGACATTTACTGAGAAAGAGGAGGTGAAATATTAAGCTATACTTCAATTTTTGTTTTACAAATTAATTAGCAATAGCAATAGCAGTTAGACTTATTTCTACTTTAAGTAACACTAGAGGTAAAACTTATGATTCTTATTTAATAAATCGTTTTTTAAAAAATATACTTGTCTTTTAAACTCTGTGTAGCGATCTGCTTAATAGCAGACTTATATACCGCTTCATAGGGCTTTCAGTCCTCTCTAAGCGGTTTACAGAGTCAGCATATCGCCCCCAACAACAATCCGGGTCCTCATTTTACCCACCTCGGAAGGATGGAAGGCTGAGTCAACCTTGAGCCGGTGAGATTTGAACCGCCGAACTGCAGATAGCAGTCAGCTGAAGTGGCCTGCAGTACTGCGCTCTACCCACTGCGCCACCTCGGCTCTTAATTATATATGTGTGTATGTATGTGTATATATATATCTATCTGTCTCTATCTATCATCTATCTATCATCTTATCTATCTATCTATCTATATATATCTCTATCTATCTATCTATCTATCTATCTATCTATCTATCTATATATATATATATATATATATATATATATGGAATTATTTTTTGGAATTATTTTTGTGCCTGAAAATTGCCAGTTCGTTTGTGCATCTTGAATTTAGCCAGTTCGTTTCATATTCTGGAATTACTTAAGGGTATTCCCGTATTAGCTTTGCTTTTAAAATCCAGGTACGAAGGAAAGCTAAGAACCATATTTATTTAAAGGTTAAAAAGAAGCATAGCCAACCGTTAAATTGATATGTTTCCTTAAACAAAGCCTAGATTTTCAGGTACGGGTAAGGCACGGAAAGGAGGAGACATTTAAATTGCTGCATACAGATTCATACACTGAAATGAAATTCCTAAATATTCCTCTCAATAGTTTTAGGATGTTTCTCAGGAGAAAAAAAAAAGATCCCTTTGGCTTTGAGAGAATAAAGAAGTAGATAGGGCATTGATTTTGATTCAATTTAAATGTAGTTTAATGAATAGAAAGCAGCTCATAAAATGTTCTCTTCTGTCACTCTAAAAATGGCAAATGTACCTAAGGGCTTAAATAAATGCTGAATTGTGTTTCATTTTCTAGAAGGATTCTGAGTGCAAAACCCCCCCAATATTTCCTGGATTGCCTTTGGCTTAGTAGTCTCAAGTTTGGGCATCTCTCAATGAGGGATATCTCAAAGTTCAAGTAAAGAGAGTGCTTTGTAGGCCTGTATTAAAGACAGGAAATTAAACTTTCGTTCAGATAATTGCCTTTCTAAAATAGTTGTGTGTGTATATATAAATTCTTCCTGAGATGGCATAGCAGTTTGCCTTGTTTTTTTTTTAATCAGGTGACTCTACCAAATTGATCTCATATGTTGAATATTGAATTTTCAAAGGGAACTGAAAGTTAGCATTCATCTTGGCTTTAGCACATCAGAATGGCCATACATTCAGGTGGGACGATCACTTTGTTCCTTTCACATGGTAAAGCTGCTATCTAAAAGTGTTCCCGCTTGCACACAAGAAATGAAATAATAGCTTTCCTTGTGTTTTTAAAAGAAGCCATTGAGAAGTGTGAAGAAAGACATGATACTTGGTTGTTTTCTGAATATAGAAGACAGAAAATGCAATCAGAACTAAATAAAACAATAAGGTTAGAGGATCTTACAATACATGGGAATGAATGATCTGATGATTGTTACAAATATATATGTAAAGAAGTCTGCTTTCCTGGAATAAAACTTCCTTCTCTAACATGGTGCCTTCACACTGAATAGGGATAATCATTCCAACAAGCCAACCCACTTACAACTGTGACCTGTTTTTAGTCTCAATGTATTGTGAAACACTACTCCTGTCCCATAAATGCTGTGCACCGTATAAAAATGCAGTGTAGCCAGCTATCCCAAGTACATACAATTTATATGATACACTTCAGAGAAGAAACTAATAATATAGTACCTTAAGATTCCCACCCTCTTCTAATATTGTTTTAAAGGTACGTTATATGTTTGTTCCAAAAATTTTTAGAACCTCTTCTGTAGATATGGCCTGCTTTGTGGGAGTGGCTTGCCAGCCATGTGACTGGGTGGGAGTGGCTTGCCAGCATGTGACCTGGTGGGAATGGCTTGCCAGCCATGTGACTGGGTGGGCGTGGCCAACTTGTAAAATGTGGTGAAACTCACTTAACTCTTGCTTAGCAACCAAAATGTTGGCTCAGAAACTCTGGCATTTGAAGCATGCAAGTCTTAAAGCTGTCAAGTTACAAGACCCTTGTACCCCTAACCCTTTAGAAAAAAAAACTCCAAGGGTGTTCAAACTTGACAGCTTTAAGACTTGTGGACTTCAACTCCCAGAATTCCTCCTCTCGCTCTTCATCTTTATGACGTGCGGACGGGCAGGGGGAGGGAGCTGGAACCGGTTCTAAATGACACTGTAGATTTGTGGAACTTCTTCTATAGAAGAGGTTAAAACTGGCAGGAACCCACCCCTGGTTTATTCATATTGATATGAGGGGTCCTTGGAGTTTCTGAGCTTGCTTGTTTTCTTGCAGACGTTTCATTACCCTAACTAGGTAACATCATCAGTGCTAGTAAGGAGTGCTTTTTGCTGTCAGTTTATAGTCTAGTGTCTTGTCTGTCTGTGTGGGTGGAGGCTCTTAGAGATTCTTTGCTTGCGCTGTTTACGGATGACTCTTTGGCAGTTTCTGGGTTGGGGTATTGATTGTTGGTCTGAAGTTTACCTTGGAGTTAATTTATGCTGCTATGAGTGCTGATTACTGGTGGAGAAGTGCTGGAGTCTTTTTCTCTTTTGGGGTGGTTGATTGTCTCTTTTGCATAGTCTATACCAGTGGTGGGATTCAGCCAGTTCGCACCTATTCGGGAGAACCGGTTGGTAACTTTCTAATTAGTTCAGAGGACCGGTTGTTGGAAGAAATCTCCTTTTTGTTTTTTCCACTTTGCAGGGATAGTCCTGTAAGGAAGGCAGGAAGGAAACATTCTGGTGGTGTTTCTAACCTAATCTTTATTGCTCTGCTTACAGAAACTGCCTCTCCGGTTAACCCTTATTAGCATTGTAACAGCTAAGGCGAAGCGCCCATCAATGTGAGTGATGTTGAGTTGCCACACCCACCCAGTCACATGACCATTGAGCCCCGCCTATCCAGCTGGTCATTAGGGCAGAGAACAGGTTGTTAAATTATTTGAATCCCACCACTGGTCTATAGATGTTGTTAATCTTGATGTGTCGATTGACGGCTGATTTGTCGGAGTGCCAGACTTCTAAAAATTCCCTGGCACTTTTGAACTTGGCCTGGTCTAGGATTGTCACATTTTCCCAGTTGAAACTGTGGTTAAACCTGTCTATACGTTGTGAAATTAAAGAATTTTTGTCATGTCTTCTGACTTGCCAGTTGGAGTTTCTGGATGTGTTCTGTCAGTCTTCCGCCTGTTTGGTTTAGATTTTAGATTTTATTCAGTTTGTTTGCCCAACTTCATGGTTGTTGCAGTTGTAGTTAATGCTTTTTTTTTCTCTTCGGGGGTTGCTGGGTCCTTTTGATTTTCCTAGGATGTTTTGAAGGACTTAAGATGGCTTGTATGCTACACTGATTCCATGTGATTGTAGTAGTCTATTTGTTGTTTCTGATATATTATTAATAAATAATGAGATAATATTAATATCAACCACAATTATAAACCACAATTTTGGGGTTCCGCGTCACATAATTATTTCTGCTTGTTTAATTATCTGTAAGCTTGAGATATAGCTGTGTATTTCTCCTATCCATTTCTCAGTTTCAGAAACCAGTTTTATGGAGGAGTTTGTGAAATAAGCATGACATGTCTAAAGTAGTTATTTACCTTTTTCATTTTTAAAGTGGATCAGAAGTATAACATTTCACATAATTTACTAAAAAGTAGGCAGTTTCTAAATTACTTAATATGAAAAATTCAGCCTACATTTTTGCAGTCCAGTTGGACAAAATATGCAACCTATTGGAAGAATGATAGATCTGAGATACTTTTGAAGGGATAATTGTATACAATCAGTTTAAAAGCTGGTAAATATTTAAGGGTCAGGGGTTAAATGTCAAAGCCAAAATACTTGGGCTGTGGTCCATAAGGCATCACGAATGGTAATTAAATCCACCGTGTATTTCACCAAAGGGACATAAATTTGACAGCTAACAACCAATACTGGATTACCACCTTTCAAAAGTTAGTGATGGTTTCTCGCAATTATAGATATTTTACAGTTGTTAACAAAATAAGTGCAAGGATCTCCTTTTATGGGATACCAATCATAGCAGTGCCAAATTTTCTCTTTTGCTTTTTAAAAATGTTTGTACAAATATTTTAAGAAGCATTGTTAAATTCTTCAATGCACCTTCTTCCTATATTACCAAAATAAAATCATCTTCATCAACGCATGAGATTAAATTGTATTTAACTTAAAACAATGTTATGGAAAAATAAATAAATCTTGGATTGCAGCAGTGTTAGAAAAACTGCCAACACACACACACACACACACACACACACACACTTTTTTTCTACATTTGATAATTTTGAAAAGTGCTAGTTGGTAAAATAGATTGTCATCTGCTGATATAAGAGGGAAAGAGTTTCATAAGGTCATTGAAACCAGAGGCATAGATTTCATCGGGTTGCTTATAATTTTGTTTGCCTTAAGACAAGTTTGAATAGTCAAGAATGGGTATTTTGGTGCGAACGAGCTAGATGAGATGAAGCATAGAGATAAATTGTTTCCATAGTTTTCAGATTTCCTGCTGGAAAAGAATATTCCCTTCGATTCAGCATGAAGGAAGTCTTATATGAGCTGTGTGAAAGAAAAAGATACATAATCTGGACTTTAACTTGGGTATTTTTTTTTCCCCATAGAGTTTTTTTAGAGCTCAGTATGTGCAAACCTAATGTGTGGTACGCTTCGGATGGTCTCCTAGGTCCCCCCTGTTTCCTCCTTGTGAGGCCCAGAGTTTCCAATGTCTGTTGTAGATTTGGGGTCTTCCTTTCAGAAAGGCAAAAACTGATCTGCAGATCCTATTCAGACCTGTGGGAAAGGACAAAAAAAAAGAGGCAATAGCTATTAATACCGTTCTTTTCCCATTTAGTGTGAAAGGAACTCTCAACAGGAAGATTTAAGTAGCTGTACCACATCATTCCTTGCGTTTAACCCTTTGATTCCAATGCCATTTAAACCGCTTGAAGTGGTGGAAGAAAGATTTTCTTAACTGTGCTGATGCCTCATCCTTCAACTTCGCAAGGATTCCCAAAGGTGCTAATAATTAACATCAGTATTTGAAATACTGATCATCGAAGTAATACTCGCTAAAAGAGATTATAGGATATTAGCAACAAGAGCCAGTTATAAAAAAATATTTGAATCAATTGCGGTGAAATATAACTCTGTTATTGGACTAGCTTAAAATATATGAAAGTAGGGACTTTATTGTTACTGTGAATGTTTGCAATTTAATATTTTAAAATTCTGCCACGTCATCAACAGGGCGACAACAGCGCGGAGACAGAAGCACGCTGTAAACCCTAAACCTAAAATTAACACCTAAACCTAACCCCCCTAAACCTAATCCTAACCCTAAACCTAAACCTAACCCTTAACCTAACCCTAAACCTAACCCTTACCTTAAGTTGAATCGGCTTGCTTTCAAAGCGTTATTTAAAGCGCCCTTCTTTCTCCGCGCTGGCTGTCGTCACCCTGTTGATGACATCAGCAACGCGGTTTAATCGGGCATGGTTTAGTCGAACACGGTTTTGACGGGTCACGGGATTGAGATACTGTGAAGTTTGAATTATGATTTCAGCTACATCCTTTTTTATTAATATCATAAAATTATTAATAATTGCATAAGTATGCAAAATAAGGACAGTCTTTTTCTTTCTTTCTCCAGAACTGCAGTGGGGACTGGTGAGAAAGAAATTTCCCAGTTATCAATACCAGGCAGGAAGTATCTATAATATGATTCACTGCATCCTACTGATTCCAATTTGATTTAACTGTAAATAACCTTCACATGAGGCATTATCATTAATACTATATATGACCAGCACAGCAGTATCTTCCTAGTTAATTCTACGTGCAGCAGTCACATAGCATCTTAAACCCAAGAGGTTTATAATTAGTTGGTTTGACTAACCTAAGAAAATAAAAGAGAACAAGGATAAGTAATAATTTTGCATTCATTCCCAGCTATTCCTACTCTCAAAAACTCTCAATATGCTATACTCTTGCAGTCTGCACAAACTTGGAAGATGTACCTTATTTAGTAACCTACCAATAAAAGCCAATCAAACAGTTAGTTTATGCTGGATTATTTGTGGTCCGAACATTACAACAGCTCAAACCCCAAGGAATATATTTTGTATTATATCATACAATTTTACAATTCAGAAAATTCAATTTTTAAAAATAAAAAAGCCTAGTATTTCATTTTTTAAAAAATGTCTTTTTGAGTAAAGGTTCAATTTACATTAAAATAAAATTCTATTTCAGAAGAAATTTACATTTTGGAGGATAGAATTAACTAAAAATGAATTATTTTATTACATTCGGATGATAACCATTTATCAAAATTCATTAAACATGAATCTTCAATAATATCTAACCAACAAATAAGAAGTAGGGACAGCTGGCTATGTTGGAATGATTCGCTGATTCCTTCTTCGTTACTCTTTCAGAACTGGTTCTACAGAAAATATTTGTAGACATGGTATTTTTCGGACATAGGGTCAGGCTACAATGAACTTATTAATGTCTCATTTACGCAGAAAAAGAAATAAAGGTTCACAGTGGTTTTAAAGTTAATCTTAATTAAAATTAACCTTCCTTACCCCACCTCTGAAGAAAAGCTATAAAGTGTGAGGAAAGAAACTTATTTATGCCTAACTGGGGAAAAAAACTTCCATCACATATGCAAAACTGCACTGTGTGAAATTGGCCTATTTATCTGTTTAGGGAAAACGGTGTGCTATCTGATTTCATTGAGTACTTTAAAAATATATATATAGTTGTGAAATCATTGGGTTATATCTCTTCAGTAGAAAACTTCATTGAATGCATTGTGGCTCATTCCCAGTTAAATGCAAAAGACACATGAGAGGCATAATGTTCATAGTGGATATGGATGTTTGTAAAACAAACAAAGTAGAGACAGGATGTATTATTAAAATTCTATTCCCTGTCTTGTATTACACGCTGTTTCCTTGCTCTAGACATGATTTGTACTTAGGATTTCTTTTTCATTTTATATAAAAATATATATTCTGTCTACTTAAAGATTTTGTTGATTCTACAAAATAATCCCGTACTAGAAACAAGTATGTACATAGGATCTTTTTTCTGCCATAAAAAAGACACAGTATCACCAAATAAACCACTCTTTTTTATTAAAAAAAAAATTAAAAAATTGCCATTCGGTCATTATGAACTTATTATGAACTGTCTTTTTTTAAAAAAAAACCTTGAAATTAGTACCTGCAAACAGTTTACAGAATATATACACGGGGTAAGCACCAAGATTGTAATGGGAAACATTCTATAATAAATTGAAAGCATTATATACTGCTTTTCCTTTTTTTCAGTTGCCATATCTCTAAAATGAGATTCTGCTCATTTACTGCAAACTTCAGAAATTACTAAGGTGTTTAGCAATCTTATCATTTATGCTGTGGTAAAGTTGTTAGGATAATGCTTGAAAGAATTATTCTTTCCAAACAATAGGACAGAATGTGTTCGTAATATTTAGTAGTAATCAAAATACTGTTCAGTTTTCTGAGGAGATACTTGTGTTAATTATAACCTTGCTATAAATCCCTTAATAATTTCAAAACACTTTTTATAAAAGATATTTAACATTGGGTAATGTTTATTCTCCTAAAATTCTCATTAAATGATGCCAAAAGCTCAGTTTGAACATTTTTAATCTAGAATAATTATGGTTGCATGTGATTTTTTTTTAATTCAGTGAAATGTTAAGGAAATGAATGATAGCAATTCATTAATTGATTAATATGGTGCTACAAGTTACTTCTATATTTTATTACACTACATAATGTTCTCACATATTACTAGAATATATTTTTTTCTTTTATACGCTTCCACCCAGTCAATAGGCCTAAAGTTTGTTTTCATTCTCTCAAATTGGGCTTTTTCTTAAGAAAACCGTTTGCACACCAAAAAAAAAAAAAACGTGCATAGGTTCATTTCTTTTTATAAAGGCGATCTGTCATGAGCATAAGCATATGCCTCTTTTTATTTTCAGTAATTTACAGTTTAATTAGAATCCTTTCTGGCTCTTTGGGGAATAAAAAAGGAAAAAGACAGAAGGGGCTTTGTAATCTTGTGCTGCTCTCAGGATATAGATCTCACCTTGTAAAAAAGTTTATGGCACTCTCCTCCTCCACTCAAGCCACAAAACAGTGAATCACTCCTCCTTGTCTCGAAGTACAACTGCAGCAACGCTCATGTTTTATCATGACATCCCAAGATGAGCTTTCCATACCTAAGAAAGGGGTGGGGGGAACGGGGACATTTGAAGCTACAATTGCTATTTTGCTGCCTCTTCTCCCAGGAGTTAACTTCACTCGCAGCTATTGACCGTTAAACTCATCAAGGGGACTCTAGGCCGATGATTAATATATGCAAGGGCTCAAGTCTCCTCTCTTCCTTTTGCAATCCATTCCTTCTCGTGGCATAACATTTTGTGTGTTCAGATGTAGTGTGACCTTAACAGAGGCCTTGTGGCGCCGACCGTTTCCTGTCCTTTGTGCAAGCATCCAGAGAAGCTAGTGTGAAGAAGCTGACAGTGACTTCAGTCATCCCCGCTAATAGTCTTCGGTGGTTGAAGCTTTCCTTCCTGTGTCTTAACACTTCGCTTGGGGAAAATGCGACAATTCAAAGAAATAAGAACAAAATTATTATTTTCGGAATTGGGCATGTTACATGCCCGTTTTCATCAAGTATTTCTAGATGATAAAAATAATGCTAAGCTAGTAAATCTTACAGTTCATTTTACCAAATAGAGACTACCTGAAGACCCCCCCAAATACTCAGAAAATAAGCTCATTGCCCTGCCAGCTCTCCAAGTATCTCCTTCATAGAGACTCAACTTCTTTCTCTAAGACTCACTTGCAGTAGATGATTTTTTTTTTTAGATTTTTTTTAATGGGATGTCATAAAATATAGTCATTGGGCAAAATGATTTCAAACCCTACATCCTCGACATGTAGAAATACGATGAAATTCCTTTGTGTCAATCAAAGATAATTTAAGAATAACTAATAATAAATATGTTTACTAATAAAAACTTCCCAGAGTAACTACAACAGTGAGACAGGTAGCATATAAATTTGAATGAATGGATGTAAATACTGATGAAGCAGGAGGTACCACTGAGTCAGTGGTGGGTTTCAAAAATTGTTCGAACCTACTCTGTGGGTGTGGCCTCCTTTGTGGGAGTGGCTTGCTGCCCATGTGACCGGATGGGAGTGGCTTGCCGCCCATGTGACCGGATATGAAGATGCCGACGACACTTGTCAGAACCACCTTAAGTTAACTCACACACAGCACTGGCATGCATAAGTATATGATGTAAACTTGTGTTTTAAAAGGCATCTTTGGTTTGCCTTAAAACAACTTCAACACACGCAATGTTCTGATTGCACCACAAACGCAGTAGTCATCCTTACCTTTCACAGAGGCACTGAGTTTTAAAAATAGGAGCATGATAGTGTAGAACAATCATATCCAAGGACCAGGGGTGGGTTTCAAAAATTTTTGAAACCTCTTCTGTAGGTGTGGCTGCTTTCCGGGTCCACTGGTGGAACCTCTTCTAACCGGTTCGGTAGATTTGACGAACCGGTTCTACCGAATAGGTGCAAACTGGTAGGAACCCACCTCTGCACTGAGTAGAAAGAGGCAACCGCTTCAGACAGACATTTCCAAAGTGCAAAGGGTATGTCAAAATAATGTGGAACAGAGATTTGGTGCTCCATTTAACCTGACTGTGCACTCTAAGCTAACTTGATATCCTTAAAAGTGATAGAATTGCTGTTTCCCTAGTCTTAAAATAAACTTTAATTGCCAATTTAGTCTGTTTTCATATTGGGAGGGGACTATCATCTGAGCCGAGGTGGCGCAGTGGTTAAATGCAGCACTGCAGGCTACTTCAGCTGACTGCAGTTCAGCAGTTCGGCTGTTCAAATCTCACCGGCTCAGGGTTGACTCAGCCTTCCATCCTTCCGAGGTGGGTGAAATGAGAACCCGGATTGTTGTTGGGGGCAATATGCTGACTCTGTAAACCGCTTAGAGAGGGCTGAAAGCCCTATGAAGCAGTATATAAGTCTAACTGCTATTGCTATCTTTTGGCAGTAAAATGTCTTGATCTGGCCAGGGGTACCGTTGCAGAGGTTTGCACAAGACAATAGTCATGAGTATTTCTGGGAAAGTATGAACCTTAAAAACGTCGGGCAAGCTAAATAGGCAACAGTAGCATATTAAATAATGATCAAAGAACTTAACAGCCTGCCTTATACTGCCATTATGATCTACCTAGATTACAGTTCTTTACACTGATGAAAAAGAGCCCTCCACACTTTTCATGAAGAATTTTCTCAGCTCTAAAAATGTCATCAATTAAACCTGAGACCCTAGCATAATTAGGAGTCCTATGGGCCTCTAACTTGTAAAACCTGCATTATTGGAAGTTATGACAGAAATGATAGTTCGGTTAACAGATTTGAAACGTATTTTAATGTTTTTCCCCCCTATGATTAGCACTTTGGAATAGAAACTTGGAAAAATATTGTTCATTCATAGAGTTAAGGAGCAAAAATAATGTTTTTTCCTTGCTAAGCAAGTCAGGGAGCTCTGAAAGAGACAATACAATTCCTAATAACCCAAATTTATAAGCTGCTGTCAGACTCTGTTTTTGAGGAGATGACATGGAACAAGTACACATTGCTCAAGTGGCAAAGCCACCTGGTCTTCTTTCATCCAGGAATATTGTTTTCAGATTAGCACAGTTTCTGGTTAAAGCAGCTGCTAAAATGTAAAAGGCAGTTACAGAACACAGGAGAGACTTCTAGCCTCAGAGAAAAGATCACAAAACAACAAGAATGCAACTCCTTTTTCATTGCTAATGTGATAAAATAGTATTATTACTATACCTTGACCATTCTGTATACAGAAACCCATGAATTACTGCCCCATTTACATGCTGGTTCTCTGCCCTTCACCTTCGACACACAGCACTGGCATGCATAAGAATAGGATGTAAACTTGTTTTTTAAAAGGCATCTTTGGTTTGCGTTAAAACAACTTCAACACACGCAATGTTCTGATGGCACCACAAACGCAGTAGTCATCCTTACCTTTCACAGAGGCCCTGAGTTTTATAAATAGGAGCATGATAGTGTAGAATAATCATATCCAAGGACCAGTGGTGGGTTTCAAAAAAGTTTGGAGCCTCTTCTGTAGGTGTGGCCTGCTTTCCGGGTCCACTGGTGGAACCTCTTCTAACCGGTTCGGTAGATTTGACGAACCGGTTCTACCGAATAGGTGTGAACTGGTAGGAACCCACCTCTGGATGTAAGGCTAAGTCAATCTTGAACCCGCGAGAATCACACGGATGGCAGATGGCAGTCAGCAGAATTAGCCTGAAATACTGTATTCTAACAACTGTGCCACCAATGATTAGTTGATTTTTTTAGCTTTGGATCACATTTTTTTTCAGAACTGCCCAAAAGAGGAATATTTTATTAAGAAAATAAAAGGGCAGGAAAGGGAGTGTGTTTACATATAAAGAAAACTGTAGAAGAAATCCATGGCAGAATTATTGATAACAGACTTTTCCAGTGGTCCATTATATTGATAGATGAAACAAAGCTTAATTCTGGCACAATCCCTGATGATTGAATCCATAAATGTCTGCTATATTGGCCCACCACCAGAGGTGGGTTCCTACCAGTTCGCACCAGTTCGGTAGAACCGGTTCGTCAAATCTACCAAACCGGTTAGAAGAGGTTCCACCAGTGGACCCGGAAAGCAGGCCACACCTACAGAAGAGGTTCCAAATTTTTTTGAAACCCACCACTGCCACACACACACACACACACACACACAAACACACACACACACACACACAGACTTACACAGAGAGAGAAAGAAAAAGAGAAAGAAAGAAAGAAAGAAAGAAAGAAAAAAGAAAAAAAGAAAGAAAAAGTGAGAGAGGGATGAAAGGAAAAAAAGAAAAAGGGACAGAGAGACAAAAGGAAGGAGAGAGAGAGAGAGAAAAAAAAAACACATGGCCGGCAAGCCACTCCCACCAGGTCACATGGCTGACAAGCCACTCCCACAAAGGAGGCCACACCCACAGAGTAGGTTCGAAAATTTTTTGAAACCCACCACTCATGAACGTATTTACATTTTTGTGGATAATGCAGTAAATTTTTTTATCCTGTTGGTTCGCCATTGTCTTACCTTTCTTATACTTGCCAGATGTAATCATTTTCTAATCTATCATCGGTTTGTTAATTTATGCTTCCTGTGATTGTCTCAAGGAAACAGGTCAATGTTTATTTCCCCCATGACTGACTGGCTGATTCTTCTTGCAATTCAGCCTTCCAAACCATAATTCAAAAACAGCTGTCTTCTTTTTCTCACTCTCTTCAGTCTCCAGCTTTTATAACTATAGATTACTGCTCTGCCTTAAATATTCTGAACTTTTTAAAAGAAATAATCTTATCCTTCATGGGCTTTGCAAATTGTCATCATAGTCTCAGCTTTACTTCTCTAGCACACTCTTAATCTTTATTTTTGAGCCCAAGGAAACAGAACAACTTCATTATTAGATATAAGTTCTGTAGCATGCTGTTAATACTGCAGTTGTATTTTTAATATTCTTATCTTACCTTAGATACAATACAATACATTAATACAATAGCAGAGTTGGAAGGGACCTTGGAGGTCTTCTAGTCCAACCCCCTGCCTAGGCAGGAAATCCTATACCATTTCAGACAAATGGCTATCCAACATCTTCTTAAGGACTTCCAGTGTTGGGGCATTCACAACTTCTGGAGGCAACTTCTGTTCCACTGATTAATTGTTCTAACTGTCAGGAAATTTCTCCTTAGTTCTAATACAATAATACAATACAATAGCAGAGTTGGAAGGGACCTTGGAGGTCTTCTAGTCCAACCCCCTGCTTAGGCAGGAAATCCTATACCGTTTCAGACAAAAGATTATCCAATCTCTTCTTTTAAATTTCCAGTGTTGGAGCATTCACAACTTCTGGAGGCAAGCTGTTCCACTGATTAATTGTTCTAACTGTCAGGAAATTTCTCCTCAGTTCTAAGTTGCTTCTCTCCTTTTTCACTTTCCATTTTTTTAGATTCATAGGAATTCTAATTTGTTTTTACCATCAGCAAATAAACCCACCTGCAAATCAGAAATTATTTAAAGTTTAATCCAATTTGATTCCAACTGTCTTCTCTTTAAATCCTATCAATCTTATTGTCAGTGTTCCAAGTATCATGTAGAATTAAATCAGAGTCCAAGGCAAAATGATCCTTAAAGTTCCAATTTAATAAAGCAGACATCTTAGCACATCTGGGTTAATCCCAATTCTGGAAATTACATCAGAATTCCCCCCAGTTAAAAGTTCATGATCTTGTCCCCACACCCACAATCCACCCACAATCACGTGGTCCAATCTTCTTCTTCCATGCTGGCGTCTCCATCCAGCTGTTTCCGGTCAGGTGTAAAAGTGCGGATACAAAAGATGACCTTGGTCTTCTAGAAAAGAATGACAACAATACATTCCACAATCCTACTCCTGTCTATTCCCCCCTCACATCAACTATACTCAAGAAGCAGCATAATGAAATAAGAGAAAGTGTGGCAGGCCAAGATTCTAAAAGGAATATAATTGCAGGCCTGACACTTATATAATAATAATAATAATAATAAGTTCTTCATTATAAAGTTTCTCAAAAGAAAAAGGCAAGAGATCTGACACACTCATTAGGCTTCCATAGCATAATCAAAGCTTTGTTGTGATCCACCTCCTTTGATTTCCTTACTTTTCCCATTATTTATCTTACATTGCATACTTATCTCATCTCAATAATAGCAATAGCAATAGCAGTTAGACTTATATACCGCTTCATAGGGCTTTCAGCCCTCTCTAAGCGGTTTACAGAGTCAGCATATCGCCCCCACAATCTGGGTCCTCATTTCACCCACCTCGGAAGGATGGAAGGCTGAGTCAACCCTGAGCCGGTGAGATTAGAACCCCTGAACTGCATATAACAGTCAACTGAAGTGGCCTGCAGTACTGCACCCTAACCACTGCGCCACCTCGGCTCCTTGCCCCCTGTCTTTCCTCAAACTTAACAATATATTTGTCATTTCTCTCTCTATTATTGGCTCTATTCTTCTTTGTAAGATCCTAAATCAAACTCCATAAGGCAGGGGTGTCAAACTCGCAGCATTACGGTGGCGCCACATGATGTATCAGCACTTCCCCCCCCCTTTGCTAAACCAGGCAGGGCCAGCACGTGACGTATGCAGCCCACAAGTTTGGCACCCCTGCCATAAGGGATTAATGCAGTAGTTTGGTAATTTGTACATACCACTCCTTGTTAATGGTTATATACACTAATCTTCCACTCTCTAGGTCACAGAACCTTGCCCGATATTTTTTTACATAGATGCGTTAGCACTTTAGCTGCCTTTTCTCACGCACTTTAAACAATTCAGCGAGAACCTCATCTATAGTTTGTACTTTTTAATTTAATAGCTATTCTACTGCATCAGTTTTTAATGTAGTTGGTTCCTGAATTTGTCTTCTCTCTATTAATGTTTCTGTCACTCTGTAATTAAAAGATGCCGAGGTGGCGCAGTGGTTAGAGTGCAGCACTGCAGGCTACTTCAGCTGACTGCAGTTCTGCAGTTCGGCTGTTCAAATCTCACCGGCTCAGGGTTGACTCAGCCTTCCATCCTTCCAAGGTGGGTAAAATGAGGACCCAGATTGTTGGGGGCAATATGCTGACTCTGTAAACCGCTTAGAGCGGGCTGAAAGCCCTATGAAGCGGTATATAAGTCTAACTGCTATTGCTATTGCTATTCCATTCATAAAGGGCTTTAGTATAAGATTTCTATTTTCCCGTTGCCTCCTATTTCTTCCATGGTTACTCTTGAGTAGTCCTCTCACTTAGCTATAAATTCTTGTGATTTCGCTGGTCTTTTTAAAAAACATTTCTCATTTTTCTTTTTTTTTTAAATTCCATCTATTTGTTGATATTCTAAATGAGGTATACTTTCTATTCCTTCCCTATTTATGTTGGCAATCTGAGTTCAATCTGATGTATTGTGGTAAGCACTTCGTTCTTTCCCTCTGTGAAATTTTGGAGGGGGTGGTGGTGGTTTTTCCAATTCATTTTCACACTGTATATTCCTTCCCATGGCTTCTCATATTCTTTGTCACATAAATGAATATATTGCATTTGTTCCTTATATACTCTTCCAGAACGTCCTCTAGATCAAATATTGCTGTTAAACTGTTCTCGTAATTTAAAAAAAAACTTTTTATTTGAAAACAGTAATCATGGTCTGTTCACAATATGTACCTGGAATTGTCCTGGTTCCCTGAATTCAGGGGTGGGTTCCTGCCAGTTCTAACCTCTTCTATAGAAGAAGTTCCACAAATCTATAGTGCCATTTAGAACCGGTTCCCCAGTTCAAGCTCCCTCCCCCCGCCCGTCCACACATCATCAAGATGAAGAGCGAGAGGAGGAATTCTGGGAGTTGAAGTCCACAAGTCTTAAAGCTGTCAAGTTTGAACACCCCTGGGGTGTTTTTTTCCTAAAGGGTTAGGGGTGCAAGGGTCTTGTAACTTGACAGCTTTAAGACTTGCGTGCTTCAAATGCCAGAGTTCCTGAGCCAACATTTTGGTTGCTAAGCAAGAGCGTTGTTAAGTGAGTTTCACCACATTTTACAAGTTGCCCATGCCCACCCAGTCACATGGCTGCCAAGCCACTCCCACCCAGTCACATGGCCGGCAGGCCACTCCCACAAAGCAGGCCACACCTACAGAAGAGGTTCTAAAAAAATTTGGAACCCACCACTGCCTGCATTGTACTTTCGTATCTTCTATTTTAATTCATGCTACCAATTTTGTTCTGTTGTTTCCCTTATAATGATTTTCTGATATACCGGTAGATTCTGTGTTTATATTGTTTGAAGTGATGCTGGCAATAAGTGAACTATTCTCTTCATGGAACATAATTATCATGCATTATTGTGTTTCTACAATTCAGTATTTCTGTAACTCGGGCTTCTTCATTTCTTGATTTTTTGCATTCCAGTTGCTAGGTTCTTTGTCGATGTTAACTTGACAGCTCTTGCAATTTGTGATAAAAAAAATCTTTTCTAACATTTCATTTCTAACAGGCATTCATTACAATAACTGGCATTCATTCATTCTTATAGGTATGGGGGTTGCTATTCATTTATAGCCAAGAACATGAAAAGACAGTAATTTCCATAAAATTCTTTTCTTTAGCAATTACGACTGCAGTTCCAACAAGCTATATTTTAAGAATAAGTGAACTTAGCTGGATTGAAATAAACCTGATTTATGACTTTTTAACGACTGAATCAGTGTTCATGATATGCCATGTTGTCCAGAAATGAAAGAGTACAATAAATTAATGGCCATTGTCAAGCAATAAATTAAAAATGCTTAAATATAGCTGCTTGGAATTGGAGTTGAACTTGATAAGGGAAAATGTTTTTTTTTCTTTCTAAAAATTAGAATCCTTTTATTTCCCTTGTAATTGAGTACAACAATCATATATTTTCTCATATAGTTAGCAAGTACTGAACCATTTTTGGGGGAATATATATTATGATGACTGATTTCTCTCCCAGCTAATGTTACTTAAACTTTTTGTTCCCCTGGAAGTGGCTTTAATTTTACTATTATGCTTGATATCACTACCTTTACTTTAACTGGCGATGTACTGAGAAGTGTGAATGTAATCTGAAATGACAAGCAATTATTTGCTTTTTTCATATTATGATATATTAATGACAATTAAAGTAATGTAAATATGTGTTGGACATATTATGTAGAGGTTGTTTGCATTTATATCCTCATGCTTGAGGGCACTGCTGAACACTTTCATTTATTGTGGTTTTCCATTTCTGGAGAATGTGGCAGATCATGAACACTACTCCAGTCTTTAAGGAGGCATAAAAATACATGGACCAATATTGTATGGCACAGTTGAATTTACTCAAATAAAGAATAGATGGGAAAAGGGGTATATTTTTAAAACAATCAGATAGACCAGAGAAAGAAAAGCCAAGCCAACAAGAAACCATGAATAGGAGGTAAAACTGATTGGAGATGAGGCATTGAGGCAAAGATCTGCCCAGGTTATACTAAATAACCACTGCACCACCTCAATAGGCGTTTTGCTACTTCCCTCTTATACTCTAGGTTGCCAAGGTTGAGAAACACTGCCTTAAACATTTGCCAGAATGTTTTTATCCTGTGTGGTGTATAATTATGTGCACATTATTTCTATTACTTGTGACGTGCCAATTTTATTAATATAGCAATAGCAGTTAGACTTACATACCGCTTCATAGGGCTTTCAGCCCTCTCTAAGCGGTTTACAGAGTCAGCATATCGCCCCCAACAACAATCTGGGTCCTCATTTTACCCACCTCGGAAGGATGGAAGGCTGAGTCAACCTTGAGCCGCTGAGATTAGAACCGCTGAACTGCAGATAGCAGTCAGCTGAAGTGGCCTGCAGTACTGCACCCTAACCACTGCGCCACCTCGGCTCTTATGTCTGCTACGTTTCTTTATTTTTCTTTTTTAATAAAAAATGAAATTATTTCATTTTCATTATTTCATGCTCAATTATTTTACTTCAACTCTCCTCCGGTGTTTGCTCTGACAATTTTTAAGACCGCTTGAAATTTGCACTATTGTCTCTTCAAGAATAATTAATATTGAGGGCTGCTGTTATATCTGTTCAAGGGGGGCTTCCCCAAAAAGATATTTTATAAAGGAATCAGGTCTGAGATCTTCCCTCAAGCACATAACAGGATATGTTTTGAACATCGAATGTTTCTTACATGATTTACATTAGACATAAATTTCAGTAAGCAGTTATTCGCAGCTTGTTTGCTTCGTGTAGAATGTAAAATGAATAACTTTTCAAAACCTTCCCATCTCAAGGCAGTTAGAAACACGGGAGAAGAATGTGAAAGGAAACACAAGAGTTTTTCAGGAAAACTCAACAGAAGCTAAATTTAGCTCGTGATCAAATTGACCTAGTCTTTAACCCTGGCCAGCATCACCACAACACACGTCCAACAGACAATAGTTTGCATACCAACACCACACTGGAAACAGATGTGCATATTGAACAGGCTTTCTTCAGTGAGTCCCTGAGAATCAATTTAAGGGAAGTACTGAAAGCTCTTTCTTCTTAATTGGGGCATAAATGGCACCTACTTACAATTACAAAAGCTAAACTTATTTAGATTTCCTCAGCAGTATCTCTTCGACTTAAATGTATGATGTCACAAATCTGTTTTGAACAACATTAAAAGATACTGGCCACTGTAAAACCATTGATTTTTTTTAAAAATTGTGAATAGCTGCTCTATTTGTGGGCAATGGTTTCATAGTTTACATCAAAATGTTAGGAATGTTAGCAATCTCCTCTTCTATTTCATTACAGAGTCTCCTATAGTTTATATAAGTATATATAAGTATATACTTATATAAGTATATATAAACTGCCTGTTTACTGAAAGCATATAGTTCATTACTGAATTTTGCTCTTCTGGAGTGCTCTCCTACACCTTCAAACCCTAATACCATATTTAATTAGTCTTTCTTCCCCTTCCTTTATGGGACACAGAATGCAGTATATGAAGAGTTTGGCTATGTTTTGTATAACATACATTCCTGATTTTAAAAATGATTCCCGTATTTCTTCCAATCTTCCCTTCATGTTTATAGCCAAGCAAATATCAGATTTATTTATAAAGATACATCTATCACGTCCTCTGGCACTGATGTTGGAAATAAAATGATAAAACAGAGTTGTTTTTTGTAGGGATATATGAATGAATTAAAAGGAGGGTCAGATAACCATTTATCTGAAATGGTATAAGGCTTTCTCTTGAGTAGGGTGTTGAGCCGAGGTGGCGCAGTGGTTAAATGCAGCACTGCAGGCTACTTCAGCTGACAGCAGTTCTGCAGTTCGGCTGTTCAAATCTCACCGGCTCAGGGTTGACTCAGCCTTCCATCCTTCCGAGGTGGGTAAAATGAGGATCCGGATTGTTGTTGGGGGCAATATGCTGACTCTGTAAACCCCTTAGAGAGGGCTGAAAGCCCTATGAAGCGGTATATAAGTCTAACTGCTATTGCTATTGTCCAAGAACACAGTGTCAAACTCACCGCTTCATGCCATCACATGACGTTTCGTGATTTTTTTTCCCCATTCATGCAGCTGGGATGAGTGTGGCCTGGGCATGACGCCCTTGGGCCGCACGTTTCACATCTGTAGCCTAGAAGATCATGAAGGTCCCTTCCAACACTTTTATTCTGTTATAACATTGTCATTTCTCCACTTTTTGGATTTTTGGGAATGTATTTAATTATAGAACAGAGAATTGTTAAAACAATATTTTTGTTAACAGAACATAATTTCTGATTTATTATTACACAGTGCAGAACATAAAAACGAGAATCCTAAACTTGCTATGATGCAAGTTTCTAAACCAGTTTTAAAAAAAGGGTATCACACGTTTTGTTGAGGATTTTAAAAATCAGTTCTAACATTTGCATTTCAGACCACAAAAAAGTGTGGAAAACGCTGCAATAAAATTAGGTGAGGTTTTTTTTTTTTCCAAATTAAGCAAATATAGTTTTATCCAAAATTGCCGAGTGTAAAGCCCTATGTTTTTCAAATCTATTATGCTTTAAGGAATTTGGTTTGCCTCTAATTAAGTTTGGTTTAGTGTGTGATGGATCCCAGAAACAGTATAGTCACTCCTTCCATTTTATGTGGGTGTTTTTCCCTTTTTTTAAAAAAAAATGTGGAAAATTATAATAGAAACCAGATAAATATTTTGTGATGAATAAAAATGGTTCCCAGATTACTAATAGGAAACCTCAGATAGGTCCCAAATATGACAAGTCTGTAAAGTATTGCTTTAGAAATGTATTTTCTCTGAAACTATTATGAATGTCCATCTCTGTTTATTGGATCCTGCTTGGATCTATCCTATAAAAGTATCATAAGAGGGAATGGTAAAGGATGGCTCTCATCTCCCATGGGATACCGTTTGGAGACCTTCATAACAGCCTACAAGTTATGGAACAGTAGCGCAATGATGTTTATGAGTCCACATCTTTTAGCTTTCTTCAGAATCATTATAACTATTTTATTCTGGAGAACACTTTGGTGTTATTGATAGATATTTTACTTGTTGATTTTTGAAATTGTAGTTTGATTTAGCCTTTATATTTGAGGGGATATCTTTATATCTTCTTTGATATAAATTACCTAGTCTTTAAAGGTAAAGGTTCCCCTCGCACATACGTACTAGTGGTTCCTGACTCTAGGGGGCACTGCTCATCTCCGTTTCAAAGCTACAGAGCCAGCGCTGTCCAAAGATGTCTCCATTGTCATGTGGCTGTCATGACTAAACACCGAAGGCGCACGGAACGCAGTTACCTTCCCACCCAAGATAGTTCCTATTTTTCCACTTGCATTTTTACATGCTTTCAAGCTAACTGCTAGTTTGGCAGAAACTGGGACAAGTAACGGAAGGTCACTCCATTACGCGGCGCTAGGGATTCGGACCAAATTGCTGAAAATCTCAGCTTCTTAGCCACTGAGCCTCCGTGTCCCTCTGCCTAATCTTTAAGTAAGTCAAATAAACAAATATAATGATAAATGTTTCATTTTAGAACTCTATAACTCCCTGATTGGAATTTGTGGCTTTGGCTTCTGTAATATATCTTAAATATTTATTTATTTATTTATTTATTTATTTATTTATTTATTTATTTATTTATTTATTTATTTATTTATTTATTTATTTGTCTTGTATGCCGCCCACTCCCGGAGGACTCCGGGCGGCTCACAAAAGACAAGGGAAAAGGGGGAACAAGACAAAGACAACATATTAAGCGGCAGCGGCTTTCTGCCTTGGTTGCGTCCGCCGAGTCGCGCCCAGCCGCCCTGTTTAGGATAACCCGCTCCCTCCTCAATAGGAGGGATGCGGGAGACCCCTTGCAGGGTAGGGCTGAGGATTATGCTCAATTCTTGGCGGACAAAGTAGCTCGGTTTCGATCGGACTTGGACTCCACCGCAGTAGGTCCAGCTGAGTCACAGGAGGATCATTTGTCACA
Organism: Thamnophis elegans; assembly: GCF_009769535.1. Classification (NCBI taxonomy): domain Eukaryota; kingdom Metazoa; phylum Chordata; class Lepidosauria; order Squamata; family Natricidae; genus Thamnophis; species Thamnophis elegans. The sequence goes on from NC_045548.1 coordinate 3,615,725, forward strand.
TCAGCTCTGGGTTGAGTTCCAGGAAGTTGCCTCTGGGGATGTGGACAAGGCCATTCGAGCTGTAAGTGCCTCCACTTGTATTTTGGACCCGTGTCCCTCCTGGCTGGTGGCTAACAGCAGGGAGGTGACACATGGCTGGATCCAGGCGGTTGTCACCGCCTCCCTTCGGGAGGGGCACTTCCCCGCCGTACTTAAAACGGCGGTGGTGAGACCCCTCCTGAAGAAACCATCGTTAGATCCAGCCATCTTAAACAACTTTCGTCCTGTCTCCAACCTTCCCTTTATCGGGAAGGTTGTCGAGAAGGTGGTGGCCTTTCAGCTTCAACGGGCCTTGGAGGAAGCTAGCTATCTTGACCCCTTCCAGTCCGGCTTCAGACCTGGTTACAGCACAGAAACCGCTTTGGTCGCATTGACCGATGATCTCTGGAGGGCCAGAGATGGAGGCTATGCGTCCATCCTGGTTCTCCTTGACCTCTCAGCGGCTTTCGATACCATCGACCATGGTATCCTTCTGCGACGACTGCGGGAGGTGGGAGTGGGAGGCACTGTTCTGCGGTGGTTCTCCTCCTACCTCTCGGACAGGTCGCAGTCGGTGTTGGTCGGGGGGCAGAGATCGTCCCTGAGGCCCCTAACATGTGGGGTACCTCAGGGTTCGGTCCTATCCCCCCTACTATTTAACATATACATGAAACCGCTGGGCGAGATCATTCGGAGGCACGGGATAAAATACCATCAATATGCGGACGATACGCAATTGTATCTGTCCGCCCCGTGCCAACTCAATGAAGCGGTGGACGTGATGAACCAGGGTTTGGAGGCCGTTAAGAACTGGATGAGTGCTAACAAACTGGTACTCAACCCGGATAAAACCGAGTGGCTGTTGTGCTTCCCCCCCAATAATTTGGCTAATACACCAACGCTTAGGCTGGGGGGTCAAATTTTATACCCCTCAGATAGGGTCCGCAACTTAGGAGTCCTCCTGGATCCACAGCTGACTTTTGATCACCAGCTGTCGGCTGTGACCAGGGGGGCATTTGCCCAGGTTCGCCTGGTCCGCCAGTTGCGGCCCTACCTAGACCGGGGGGCTCTCACAACAGTCACTCGAGCCCTTGTGATCTCTAGACTGGAATACTGCAATGGGCTCTACATGGGGTTGCCCTTGAGGTGCATCCGGCGACTACAGCTAGTCCAAAATGCAGCCGCGCGAGTGATAGTGGGCGCACCGCGGTTCGCCCACGTTACACCTGTCCTCCGCGAGCTGCACTGGCTACCTGTTGGTCTCCGGGTGCGCTTCAGGATACTGATGACCATCTTTAAAGCACTCCATGGTAGTGGATCTGGGTACTTGAGAGACCGCCTTCTGCCGATTACCTCCCTAAATCGACCAATTAGATCGCACAGACTGGGCCTCCTCCGAATCCCATCTGCCAGTCAATGTCGACTGGCGACCACACGGAGGAGAGCCTTTTCTGTTGCTGCCCCGACCCTGTGGAACGAGCTCCCCATGGAGATCCGTACCCTCACCACTATCCAGACCTTCCGCGCAGCCCTCAAGATCTGGCTCTCCCAGCAGGCCTGGGGATAGGTTTCCAATTACCCGCCCGAGTGTTTGATTGCTGAATGAAAGTTGTGTTTTATTATTTTTTCTTTGTGCACATATTGTTCTGTTTCTGACCTTGCACCCCCCTCCCCTGTGGTTGTAAGCCGCCCTGAGTCCCCTCAGGGAAAAGGGCGGCATATAAATCCCAATAAACCTAAACCTAAACCTAAAAACAAAACCAACATTCACAATTTCTATGGAGGTAGATGCTTCTCAGCTCCCCCCAGCCTGCTGGAACAGCCAGGACTTGGTGGCTTTGCGGAAGGCCGGGAGGATAGTAAGGGTCCGGATCTCAACAGGGAGCTCGTTCCAGAGGGCCGGAGCTGCAACAGAGAAGGCTCTCCCCCGGGGAGTCGCCAGCCGACATTGGCTGGCAGATGGAATCCGGAGGAGACCCAACCTGTGCGATCTAATTGGTCTGAGAGAGGTAATCGGCAGGAGGCGGTTTAAATATCTATTTAAATCCATACGATTGACTCCTTGAAGCAAATCATTAATAGGCATGCATCCAGTGAGGGAACGGAGACTGAGCTCAGATTTTCCCTGCCCAAATAATCATCCGTGGGTCGAAGCTACATTATTTTTAGTGCTTGGTTTGAACTACATAGACTATTTTATTTCAGTTAATTTTAAGATTTTAAATTATGTTTACTTCAACAATAGGTTTCTTCTGGGATGGGTTGGATAATGTCAATTGTATTTGGGCTTAGATGCGTATCTAACTATCCGGATAAGTGCCTAAGTAAGAAATGGAAATTTGCCATTCTGTTTTTTTTTAATACACTTAATAAGCTCATAAATATGTCTAATTTTTCCGTCTGTCTGTGTATTTGTTTGGCATTCCTTGAGCGTTGGTCTGATTTTGCCAGATTTTTTATTTTGCCAGTGCTTCTATTCCTCTGTGGGATGTCTGCTCTCTAGTTTTCTCCAAAATGTCCAAAGCCTTAGGCAGTAAGTATTTCTTTTTAAAAAAAAAACGTTGTTTGCCATTTGTATTGTCCATTGACGATAGAGAAAGCCAGCTGGCAATTATACGACATAGAGTTTTCTCTTAGTGCCCACAGTGCTAGCGAAAACATAACTAATTCCCTGGGCTAAAAAAAAATTACCATATCTGTTTTAATTGTAATAGCTACATGGCTTTTTACTTCACCTTTATTACAGAAATTGCCAGAATTAACATGAATGACAGGAAATGGAGTTCCCCTCCAAAATTGTTGGCTATCACTCTCTTTAAGTTAGCTAAAGTTGGATACGGTTTCCTATTTGCAGATTAGACCATGAATCTAAGGAAATTCAGACAGAGAATCAACTTTCTTGGCAAAAGAATGTAAATATTCCTGAAAGGTTTACTTTATTATTGCAACTTTGCTGCAAAGTTTTTGTTTCTTTTTATTATAGGGGTTTTAGGTCAGAAGTGCTTAGAAATCTAAATAATAAATTTAAAAAAGTTTGCCACTTTGTTATTTGAAAAAATAATAATAAAGGTAGAATACTAATAAACAAACGAATGCAAATGGCTGAATGAAGTGCTAAGTATTATTAGTGCTTAAAATTGTACATCCACAAACCAGCCACATTAACAAATACTATGGGATTATTCAAAATAACATTTTTAAAAACCTTTAAAAATACAAAAATAGAAAAACACTTTCGACTTTCAAATCGAGCTCATTTCCTACTAATTTTGCAAGAAACGAAAAACAGAGAAATGTGCAGAAAACAATGCAAAGAAAGGGGGGAAAATAATTAAATGACTTCAGTTACAAACAACACATTACCTCTCTTCCCTTTTTAACATAATAATAACAACCCTTTCGGCCTTATTCGGTCCTTTTTCAATCATCAAATCCAGAAACCATTTTACTTTTTTTCTATTTTCAACAAAAAGGTTCATATAAATCTTTGTTAATTCTGTCATCTTCACAATCCATTTCTCTATTGTAGGTACCATACTTCAATATTTCTCCATCTGTGCATCATTCTCTTTGATTTCTAATTCTGGGATGTTATTCTACCTTGTAATCAAATCAAAAGCAGTGTATTGTAAAGATTAAAGTGTTAAATTAAGAGGAGAGGAGGGCCGAGTTCAAGTATTTTCAGTCAACGTTATTCGGTAGTAACAAAAATGAAGCCAGTAAATAGGACTCTATTCTCTCCATTACAAAATTCTTGTTATGACTTCAAACTAATCGTTACATGTATCTTGGGCCGTTGTGGGAAGAATGTAAATTTGTGCAATCCTTGAATAAAGGGGCTAATAGAACAAGGGAGTACAAGCAATCCTCATCTTATGACCATTAATTATGATTTGAAATTACAATGGCCTCAGAAAAGGTGATGATGATCACCTTATGATCTGGTCTTATCACTGTAGCACCATCCCCACCGGTAAAACAATCACAATTTGAGCACTTGGCAATCAGAACCCATTTACTTTGTTTTCAGCACCTAGCAGTCACATGAACTCAATTTTCACTTTCCCAGCTAGCTTCTGACAAACAGAATCAATTGGGAAAGATGGATTTGCAAGTCACTTAACCACCATATGAAGAAGAAGCATATGAAGAACGGTTACAGGAACTGGGCATGGCTAGTCTAGTGAAAAAAAGGTCCAGTCACATGATAGCAGTCTTCCAATACTTGAGGGACAGTCACAGAGTGGTTGGGCGGGGTCAACCTATTTTCCAAAGCACCTGAAGAACAGATAAGAAATAATGGATGGAAACCGTATGATTCCGTTAGTGACCAGGATAAAAACTAATCTGGTCACACGATGATTCACTTAACAATCTCATTGCTTACCAACTGAATTTCTGGCTTCAGTTAAGAGCCGAGGTGGCGCAGTGGTTAGGGTGCAGTACTGCAGGCCACTTCAGCTGACTGCTATCTGCAGTTCGGCGGTTCTAATCTCACCGGTTCAGGGTTGACTCAGCCTTCCATCCTTCCGAGGTGGGTGAAATGAGGGTCCAGACTGTGGGGGCGATATGCTGACTCTGTAAACCGCTTAGAGAGGGCTGAAAGCCCTATGAAGCGGTATATAAGTCTAACTGCTATTGCTACTGCTAGTTGTGGTCATAAGTCAAGGACCCAAAGAACCATCAGTGTCCCCACTAGTGGTATTTCAAAACAGCTTGCCTAGGGGTTCGTGTACTGTAATGTGCCACTAGAAAAGTTCTGTACAAACTGTAATGCTTCCTCTTTGGATGAAATTGTGAAGCAGAAGAACACATTTGTATACCATTTCGTTGTTATAATAAAGGAAAGACATCTTTCATGTGCTACCTTTAGTTCCTACAGCAGTGTTATAGAGTAGAATAATTTTAAGAGGCTTAGAATTTTACTCAAATATGGTTTTCCCATTCGTAAAGGTAAAGGTTCCCCCGCGCATGGGTGCTAGTCTCTTCCGGCTCTAGGAACGGTGCTCATCTCCATTTCTAAGCCGAAGAGCCAGCGCTGTCTGAAGATAATCTCCTTGGTCATGTGGCCAGCATAGCAATAGCAATAGCAGTTAGACTTATATACCGCTTCATAGGGCTCTCAGCCCTTTCTAAGCGGTTTACAGAGTCAACATATTGCCCCCGACAACAATCCGGGTCCTCATTTTACCCACCTCGGAAGGATGGAAGGCTGAGTCAACCTTGAGCCGGTGAGATTTGAACAGCCGAACTGCAGAACTGCAGTCAGCTGAAGTAGCCTGCAGTGCTGCATTTAACCACTGTGCCACCTCGGCTGAGGGCACGTGGAGCACGGTTACCTTTCCACCAAAGGGGTCCCTGTTTTTCCACTTCTTTTTTACACGCTATGGAACTGCTAGGTTGGCAGAAGCTGGGACAATTAACGAGAGCTCACCCCGTTATGCAGTGCTTAGGGATTTGAACTGCTGGACTTCTGATCAACAAGCTCAGCATCTTAGCCACTGAGCCGCCGCGTCCCTTCCCATTCGTAGTGAACTAATACTTGTTACATGATTCTCATCCATTTGTACCTTTATGATTTTGGGATTGTTTCAGAACACCCACACATTTTAACTAACTCTTGATTTATATGTTTGGCTTTACTATGGCCCTCACCCTGCCTACAGATTTATCCTATGTCATCTCCATATTGCAATTTATAACCCCTATAAAATGTCATATGCAATTCTTTCTCTTTTTTTTAATGTTCTTTTGAGTAATGATGAGGAAGAATTGTACAGGGAATCAAAAAAATCTAATGAGTTATACATTATTTGACTATTTATAACCAGAAAGCAGTCTCTGACAAATGTTGGCAATTTTACAACTATTGTGCTTTTAAAAGTAATTTATTAAGCAAATAAAACTTCTTCTTGATGATGGAACCCTTTTAAAGCTGTGGCACTACAAGAGCTTCAGGTTTTCTGCAGCTGTGGAGGCTTTATAATCCCTGCCTAAACCTTGCGAGTCTTGTCACTAATATTTTACACTTACATCATAGGTTCACTTATTTTGGTTACTTGTGTGCCCATGATTAGATTGCAACCAGACATGTAGAACGAAAGTGGTTGGAAGAGCTGAGCAAGATGTGATTTTTTTGTTTACTTTGTGAAGATTTAAATCTCTGTATTATGAGATTGAAAGTCAAGTGATGCAATGTAACTTGGAGAAGGAGCATTGGAAGCCAAGTGAAGGCGAGGGGGGGGAGAGATTTTATTTCAGTAACCTGATTAAATAATCTAGGTTTAATCTAGTGCAGAGCAATGGAGTTATTCCAAATACGAAACTGGTTTACTTAAGAGGTTGCTAGCAGAACGGCATATTTATATCTGATCTTTGTGTCAGGCTTGTTGCTACAATAAGAACCTGGAAGTGTGTGGTCATCCTGTTGTCCTTGAGTGAATAATGTTTTGTGATTTTGTGAAGATTCAGTCATCCTTGTTCATTGCAGGAGAAAAAGGAAAATCAGAGGTTTAAGCAGGGAATCAATCCTATTAATCTACTAATAGTTTTATGGGAGCTAGATATTATAATGATTTTCAGTGTTTAGAATCTGAAATGTTTTCACCCCATCTTTCCATAATTATGGAAGCATGTTCTAGGTTCAGGATTGGTTATAATAATATAGTAATAACAGCTTACATCCTGCGACGGTACCAAGATTCATGGGAAGAATTCAATGAATATGAAGGTCAACATCAGCTAAGGAACCGTCAGATGTGATTTTATATTATTGTGTATGTAATCATAATAATACCTGGCAATGCTTAAAAACAGGAAATTTGAAAAAAAGAGACAAGAGCAAACTTTAAGAACAAATGCTTACAATTGAGATAACAGCAGGGAGGAGTAGAGGGATAGAAGAAAGAGGGGGAGAGAGAGTGGGAGAGAGGATTGGAGGGAGGGTGAGAAGGAAGGGAGGGAGTGTACCGGGAGAGAGGAGTGGTAGAGGGGGAGGGGAAGTAGGGTAGAGGGGGATGATGGTGGGAAGACGGAAAGTTGGAGGGGGGCGAAAGAAAGGGTGTATGGAGGGTCGAAGAGGTACATTGGGTTTCTATTTTGGGGGGTATTATTGACAAGAGGAATGGCTGTGTTTATTGTTTAATGTTATATGGCCCCGGTTATGCACAGTATATGTGTGACTGTACGAAAATGAAAATGGAAAATAAAACACATTTACATAGAAAATTGAGATAACAGCAACAGACAGCAAGTGCTGCTTCTGGAGAGAAACTTAACAAACAGTGGACCACAGCAAGAGGATCACACATACTGAACAACAAGCATGGCCAAGTAGCAACAATGGTGCTTTGGATTGTCTGCAAGAAATATAGCTTACATCGTGCATTGTCTTTTGAAACAACATCTGCCTATCCTAGGTTCTTGGGAAGGTCTTGATAGATGGATAAAAATGGCAAATCCTGGCAGTGCAACCAACCAGATTGCACAGTCAGCCATATGTTATTAAGCTTACAGGCCTCCTGGCTCTCAATGACTCACAACAATAAAACAAAACGAAAAAGACAAATCAATTGAACATTAAAAAAAATAGAAAAGATGGCAAGAGCAATGAAGCAAGGGGTTCTCATTCTCCATTGTGAACTCATAGGGCCCCTCGCTGTCGGGGTCTGGTGGCAGCTCCAACGGCTCCTGCTGGGCCACAACACTTATCCAATTTAATCCTCAAAATTATATGATTTCTTCATTATTTGATTTTTTTTTTCTCTTTAAAAAAATCTTTCTTACTCAAAAAGCAACCCATCAATTAATTTTGAATTCTTCTACAGCAGGGGTGTCAAACTGGCAGCCGGCAAACCGGGTGTGTCACATGAAGGCCACACCCACCCCAGCTCTGAGAAAGGAAAAAAACGTCTCAATACGTCACATGATGGCAACATGACGCCGCATGTTTGATACCCGTGTTCTACAGCATTATATTATCCCAAAATAATAAAAAAAAGTTGTCTTTCCCCTTCTATGACATATCTATAATATACTATCTTATTTTTAACAGGACAAATTGTGTCTAGGGAAAAGATCAGATGGAAAAGTGTATTGCTTTTTGCATATTTCTCACGTGCTATTAGTTTTTCCAGTCGTTCATCTCTATTGTCAAGAGCCAAGGTGGCGCAGTGGTTAAATGCAGCACTGCAGGCTACTGCTAGATCAGCAGGTCAGCGGTTCAAATCTCACCGGCTCAGGGTTGACTCAGCCTTCCATCCTTCCGAGGTGGGTAAAATGAGGACCCAGATTGTTGGGGGCAATATGCTGACTCTCTGTAAACCGCTTAGAGAGGCCTGAAAGGCCTATGAAGCGGTATATAAGTCTACTGCTATTGCTATTGCTATATTTTCACAACTTTTTTTTTACACTACCGCAGAAGTTCCATGTTACTCTGTACTTTCTTTTCTTTTAAAATTGTATATTAAACACGGTTAAGGAGATGCAGCGTTAATCAACCTTTCTTTAATTGTTGCGATAGTATCAGAAGCATAATAAAATTCTCCTCCTCGCTTTTTTTCTGGCCTTTCTAAAAGAAGCTCCTGGCATCTATATAGTAAATTGTAGCTGAGAGTCTACATAATGGGTTGCTTAGACAACAAGGTCTCGAGAGTGCTTACTGAAAGAGATTAAACTGTAATTTAACTGGCCTGTGAGTAAGAGGGAAGGAAAGAAAAGATTTGTGGTTTTCATAAAGCAGGGGGGAAGAAATACATGGGGGGGGGGCTGGTGTTTATAGCTTGGAGGCTCTTTTGCCATCTTGACACAAAACAATTTTATTTTTAGCAGACTTTGGTTTTGCAATGGTGCCTTATCAATCCCACAATCCTGTTCAATGAAATAATGGGTCTGAACTAGTCTGAAAGTACCAAAACTCACAAAAAAAAACCCCAACAACTTTGGAACAAAAGCATTTAAAACTTTCCCCGTGTAGAAATTAACAGAAACAAACGATACTCATCTCAGAGGTATAAATTTATGGAAGACGTTTTACAATTCTGTTGTTTCCTGAACAAAAGATCAAGTTGAACAGAAAGCAAAATAATATTCTTTTGTTTTAGGTTCAAAAATAGTTTTGTGTGCATGGTTTTTTTTTTTTTTTTAAACTTCTCCTTATCAGCCCAGCTATTAAATATTGTGCCTTAAGTGTTATCAGTCTCCGATCAGCACAGTTAGTGCATTTTACTTTCCAAGGAAGTGCACTTTGAGCCAGCTGGAGCGCAAAAAAATGTAGGAGCTGGAGAAAGTCATAATTGAAACAGGCGACTTCTCCAGTACAGACAGGAAATAAAAGGAGGACTGGACCCTTCAGTGGATTAAATTAGATGTTTGAAATTCAGACAGTATCACCGAGAGAGAGAGAGAGACAGAGAGAGTAAGAGAGAGAGAGAGAGACAGAGACAGTCAGACTTATTTAGAATTTTTGAAAAGGTAATAGTAAGTTCATTCAGATGAATGCCTCCTCTTTCTGCCTCCCCCTCTCCCCACCTTTCTTTCCTAACACATGGATTTGCTGAAGTCTCTCTTGATGCACTGTAGGAGGGAAATTGCACAGGGCCTCTTTTTACCAGAAGAGTTGCAGAATGCGTTGGTAAAATATCTGCTTTTGGGGGGGGGGGGGTCCTTTCATATCTTTTACTGCTCCGGCCCTCTGGAACGAGCTCCCCGTGGAGATTCGGACCCTCACCACCCTTCAGGCTTTCCGCAAAGCCCTTAAAACCTGGCTGTTCCGACAGGCCTGGGGCTGACGAGTTCCCGTCCCCGCTCGAATTGTGTGCTTGTTGATTGTTTTTAAGTTGTTGTAGTTGTTCGTCCGTTGTTTTCCTCTTGTTTGTATCCCCCCCCCTTACTTTGGTTTGTGAGCCGCCCTGAGTCCCTCCGGGAATAGGGCGGCATAGAAATGCAATAAATCACACCAAATTAAATCAAATCAAATTTACTTCGTTACCATCCTCCACGTCACTTTTATGAAGCGTTATTCAAGAGAATCGAGACCCCATGTAAAACAAACGTTTCTCAATCTTGTCAACTCTTAAGATGTGTGGACTTCCAACTCCCAGAATTACCCAACCAGAAAGCCAGATAGGAAATTCTGGGAATTGACGTCCGGACATCTTAAGGTTGGACAAGAGTTGAAAAAACGCTGACTTAAACAATGTAATTCATGGAAACAAGAAATCAATGTGCTATTAAAACACCGTGCAGCACATTGGTTTAACGTGTGTCATATTACACGGAGTTATATATTTAAAAGGGATGCCATTGTTGATTTTCCAAGCAGTCTATCGTCTTCCTTTCCCTCGTTATTTCCTTTTCCTTTTCTTTGTTTGTATGAACAAGAAGCAGGTACATAATTGAGGCATCAGGCCCAAAAGTGGGAGATCTTGAGTTTGAGTTCTGCCTTTGCCATGAAAGCCAACTTGGGTGACTTTGGGCCAGGCCAACCCACTTCGCAGAGTTGTTGTTGTGGGAAAAATAATAGGAGGAAGGTGTGCTGGACATGTTCGCCGCCTTACTTGTAAAAATAATAAAGGTGGGATTATAACAAAATTAATAATTTTGCTTCAGCTTTTTAAGTCTACCTTGGTTACTCTAAATCTTGTGTGTTGAAGAATTTCAGTCTTCCCATCTTCCCATCCCATGCTATTTTATTCATATAGTACCAATCCCTTTTCGGCCCCACTAAAACAGATGGATTGTTTCTAAACTGCTATCAACATAGTTGTCCCCTCTCCCTCCCTCCCCCTCCCTCCCCCCTCCATCCCCCTCTCCCCCTCTCCCTCTCTCTCCCTCTCTCTCCCTCCCTCCCTCTCTCTCCCTCTCTCTCCATCCCTCCCTCTCCCTCCCTCCCTCCCCCTCCATCCCCCCTCCATCTCCCTCTTCCCCTCTCCCTCCCTCTCTCTCTCCCTCTCTCTCTCTCCCTCCCTCCCTCTCTCTCCCTCTCTCTCCATCCCTCTCTCCCCCTCCCTCTCTCTCCCTCTCTCTCCCTCCCTCCCTCTCTCTCTCTCCCTCTCTCTCCCTCCCTCTCCCTCTCTCCCCCCTCCCTCTCTCCCCCTCTCCCTCTCTCCCTCCCTCCCTCTCTCTCCCTCCCTCCCTGCCTCTCTCTCCCTCTCTCTCTCTCCCTCCCTCTCTCTCCCTCCCTCCCTCTCTCTCTCTCTCTCATGTCTGTATGTGTGTATATATATTGCGGTCAGCACCAAGAAGCCATGTCTGTCTTCTCTGTGACTTTATAACTAATCCTAGAATGCCATCATAAAAAAAAAATGGAAAGCCATTTCCCTTTGGAAAGGGAATTAAAATACTGCTCTTGTTAAATGATGAAATGCCTTTGCCTCGGGCTCGAAACCTAGAATTGTTTGATTGATTGCAAAACTTGTCGTTTGATTCACCAGACTTTAGAAGGTCTGAACAAACTGTTTGTACAAGATAATTTGCAGTTCCTTCTAATTTTGTTTATGACGGAAAATAGGATTGTACTAAGATACTGCATTCCGAGGTTCACTTAGATGGCCCAATTGAGTCCATGAACATCCAGTGAGTATATCTCACTTAATCATTGGTGATATTAAGTATTTTGTGGATAGAGATTCCATGTGGAATCTGGATTTCCACCTATTCTGTCCCATTGTGTTTCCATACATTTGTTCATAAATTATCTTTTTTTATTTTGAGATAATGCAATGCCCCAAGTCACGTAGCTTCTACTGGCACATCCGCAAGACCTGGCTGTTCCGGCAGGCCTGGGGCTGTTGATTTATCCAGCCCCATCCTAAACTATGAATGTTGTGGAATTTTAATGTTTGTTTTTTTTAAATTTTTGTATGTTCCCCCTTCCTTTTTTATCTGTAAGCCGCCCTGAGTCTCTCGAGAGTGGGTGGCATACAAACCCTATAGATAGATAGATAGATAGATAGATAGATAGATAGATAGATAGATGATAGATAGATAGATAGATAGATAGATAGATAGATAGATAGATAGATAGATAGATAGATAGCAAGGAAGAAAACGCCTGACACAAGGTAGAACTACATTTGTATAAATTATTACTTTATAATTGGGGATTTCCCCCTACCAACTACTTTATGAATGGAGAATTCCTCCAAGAATCTATTTTACATTATTACTACAACATGTTTTCAAAATTGGCTTTGGCCCCTTGTCAAATTGCATCTCTAATCTGGAGGTGGGGAAAAAAAGAGCCGCCATTAATATTGTGTAGATTGAGTCCTCATTTGTTTCCAATAGGAAAGTAGTCTCTCCCCCCCCCCCCCCCCCAAAAAAATGCAATGAATCCAGAAGGGGTTTAGGCATGTCAGAGGAGTCCAAGATTTCTGCATATTATTTATATTGTTTGTGATTTGGAAATTCAATCTGAGCAAGATTTGTTTACCTTCTGTAGAGTGGATAAAATGTATTAAATTTTCTGTTTATGTTCAAAGATTTTGGTTGTATTAAATGTTATATCTGAAACAAGTTGGAATGGAAAAACTGGATTCAAAAAATAGAATCCATATATAGCTACATATATAGTAGAATTCATATATGGCGGATAGTCAGTTTGAAAATAGATCTCCCAAATTCATGTTTTGCTTTAGCAGTACAGGGGATTAGCTTAAATTCCCTTGAATTTGATTTTTCAAGAACAGCATACCCAATACGACTTGTTGGCTTTCTTGATTAATAAAATAGCTGCATTGCTAATAGTTTTTTTTTTATTGGTATAATATACAAACATATATCATTTCAACAGTAAAAAGAATTCTCAGCACTTTCTCTCTTGGCTGTGCAAGGTGGCATAGCAAAAAATAAGCTCGGTAAGGAAGAATCTCAGGTGTTTATTTTTTTATTTCTATTAGTGTGAGAGGAATTTCCTCTGTAATGGAGTAATTCATGAGCAATAAGCAAATGAGATGAGGAAGATAAAGGGGAAATAACACGCGTGAACAACATTATTATTCATTGACCTTTCTTTCTTTCTCTCTCTCTCTCTCTCTCTCTCTCTTTCTTTCTTTCTTTCTTTCTTTCTTTCTTTCTTTACCAGTAATAGCTGGTAAATTTACCAGTAATAGCTGGTAAATAATTCTATTTCTAATTACACCTGTTTTAAAAAAAACTGTTGTTCGTCTTGTGAAACTAACGTTTCGAGTTACGACTGCGTATGAGTGGTTTGTTCTTAATTCAAATATTAATTTAGTTATGGTTTGTTCTTAATTCAAATATTAATTTAGTTAATATGAGTTTGACCATGCAATTTTATCTTGGCCTTTTATTGGACACTACTTTGCCTGTAGGGAGTTCTACTTTTCTATCACTTAGATAATGGAATCTCTCGTTTCTGAGTTCAACTTCTTGTAACTTCTACAGCAGCTGGAATTTATATGGAGACTTATTAAATAAAACAGCAGTAGCCGGTTCCCTCCTACTGCCTCATACTTGGAAGTAAAGTACCTGAACTTTCCCAAATGTGCTTGGCCTTTTGTACTTTAATCTGCATCTCTGTATTTCATCTTCCTTGTGTTTGACAGTTTCTGACCTCAAAGTAATTTATTATTCCTTTTATTACTACTTAAAGATCGTGGTCATTGAAAGGATTTATATGTATGATTATGAGTTAGTAAATGATGATTAATATGCACCCAAAGATTCGTGCCATAAAAGTGAAAGACTCTTAACATTAGCATCCACTTTTGTGAAGTTGTAAAGTTTCCTGCCTTGTTTTCCATGTTTGTGATAAATCACATTGGAATTGTTCAGAGCAGAAAGAAAATAGGAGGAATGTTTAAATAATGGTATTTTTTTTTCTGTTTTGCAAGCCATTTCATATACTTTTGTTCTTAAATTACATATTTGTAATAAGTGAGACAGTTTTCTTTGAAGGCAAGAAGTTAGAAACTGCTCTCCCTCCCTCCCTCCCCACTCTCTCTTTCTCGCTCCCTCTCTCTCCGTCAAGCTCGATGAAGTACAGGTAGTCTTCAACTTACAACAATTCATTTAGTGACATTCAAAATTACAATGTCATTGAAAAAAGTGTTTTATGACCATTTTTCACACCATTGCAGCATCCCCATAGGCATGTGATCAAAATTTGGATGCTTGGCAACTGGTTCATACTTATGACCGTTGCAGTGTCCCAGGATCATGTGATCGCCTTTTGCAACCTTCTGACAAGGGGGAGGCCAGATTCACTTAATAACCATGTTATTAACTTAACAACTGCAGTGATTCACTTTAACAGCTTTGGCAAGAAAGGCCGTAAAATGGGGCAAAATTCCTTTCACAACTGTCTCACTTAGCAGCAGAAATGTTGGGTTCCATTGTGGCCGTGCGTCAAGGACTACCTGTATATTGCAGCAAGTGTTCTTCAAACTGATGTCAGAATTAAAGGATGATGTTCTCCATTCTTTACACAGTATTCAACAAAATAATCCAGTTGGCAATTCCAAGTAGACTTGTATCCCAGAGAAATTCCATAGTCTGTGCCTATTTATGAGCATGGTTTTTAAGAGTGAAAGGGGCGCTTTAGAGATGTTTTAATTTTGATAGATGATAGATAGATAGATAGATAGATAGATAGATAGATAGATAGATAGATAGATAGATAGATGATAGATAGATAGATAGATAGATAGATAGATAGATAGATGATAGATAGATAGATAGATAGATAGATAATAGATAGATAGATGATAGATAGATAGATAGATAGATAGATAGATGATAGATAGATAGATAGATAGATAGATAGATAGATAGATAGATAGATAGATAGATGATAGATAGATGATAGATAGATAGATGATAGATAGATAGATAGATAGATAGATAGATAGATAGATAGATAGATAGATAGATAGATGTTGTGACTCAGCAGCAGCTTGCTGTGAGTTGCGTCGGGATGCAGAAATAATGAGCAGCTGTTGCTCGTTAGGGTCGTCTTCTGCAGGTAAAAGACGGATGGTGCCACTCCTTAGTTGGAGAAGTCAACGTTCGTGGTTCATCGTTCGTTTGTTCGTGAGTTCAGTTTCGAGATTCAAAGAGGCACTTGGATAAGTGAGTTGCTTTCTGTAAACCTGGTTTGCTGTAAGAGCTTTTTGTTTTTGCTTTTGCTGTGTAACTTTTTGCCAGAGACTTTATCTACGTTTATTTTTGGGCTCGCAGCCAGCTTGACCCAGGACTGATAAAGATATTTCCTTTGAAGTTCTGTCTGACTGTCATTTGTGAATGAGCGAAGAGGGGGGTCGGAATAGATAGATAGATAGATAGATAGATAGATAGATAGATAGATAGATAGATAGATAGATAGATAGATAGATAGATATAGATAGAACTGATGCATCTATTTATGGGCATGGTTTTTCACAGTGAAAAGGGCACTTTAGGGATGTTTTAATTTTGATTGATTGATTGAACGGATGCATCAGGAGTGGTTCAAATGCACATGATAGAATGCACCGATACATACTGCAGTGACTGCTAGAATGAGTTTGGGACTCTTCAGAAGTTTTGGACATAACTCTAATGGAATTTCTTTCATTTCTATGGTATTGTATATATCATGCATTATCTATTGTCTTGCAGTGTAAGCATAATTATGTAAATCACATAAAAATGTGAAAAATGGTGACCAAACAAAAATTAAAGGGCCTGAGACAGAGTTACCAGATAGAATTTTAGGTAATTATTTTTAGGGACAATTATGGCTTTGGTCATTGATATCATCAGTGTTGTGACTCGGCAGATGTCTGCTGTGAGTCTTTTTGGGATACCAGATTCATTATGCAGCTGGGGCTTGTGGGAGGCAGGTTTGGAGATAAAAGGACGGATGCTGCCACGCCCTAGTCGCAGGAGTCAACGTTCCTTCGTGCGTTCCTTGTTTGGTACAACATTGCTTGATCATCAATCGTGATTTATGGAAGATACACTTGGATAAGTGCTTCCTGTTTCTTGTAACCCTGATTCAAGGCTACACTGGAGAAGTGCATTGCTTATAAGAGTTTTTGTTTTGCATTCTTGTCGGAGACTTGTATTTAATGTTATTTTTGGGCTCGAAGCCAGTTTGAACTGTGAACTGATAAAGAAAAGTTCCTTTTAAGTTTATTTGTCTGGCCGTTTATTAAGAGCCGTGAAGGGGGGACAGAACAGATCAATATACCACAAACCACCTATATGCTGCGGTTGCAGAAGAAGTCATTTTTTACTATTTTTACTACACCTTCGTAAAAATTATACTGTTGCTAGATTAGTGCATTTGAAGAAGAACCATCAATAACCTTTGCTACGCTGATGAGAGCTGAAAACACAACTGATCTTAAGCACTAGTAATAAAAGTCAAGAAAAACAATGAAACAATTGGAGCAAAGAAAAGGAATAGAGAACAAACTAATGACAACAGGTACAGCAACCAGCCTTAGACCTGATAATGATGATTTTGAAATGATGGATAGTTCCCGCCTTTTTGGACCAACTTATCAAGAGTAAAGGAACCAACAATCAAGAAACACGCTGAAGACTAGCGGTTGGTAAAGTAGCAATGAAGGCTCTAGAAAAAATATTCAGATTTCAGGATGTGTCTCCACCTACAAAGATCAGTATCATGCAGGAAATGTTTTTTTTTTCCCCTGTAACACACTAAGCAAAGTTGAACTTTGAAGAAGCAGGATAGAAAGAGTATTGAGAGTTTTGACATTTGGAGTTGGAGAGGACGCCTGCAAAAGATTGTGGGCAACTGAGAAAACGAACAAATTGATCATTGAACAAATCAACCCAGTGTATTCATTCAAGGACCAAATGAATAGATTCAAATTATCCCATTTTGGACATATAGTGTAAAGATCTACATTGAAGTCCACTAACTTTGCAACAGAGGTGGGTTCCTACCAGTTCGCACCTATTTCGTCAAATCTACCGAACCGGTTGGAAGAGGTTCCACCAGTGGACCCGGAAAGCAGGCCACACCTACAGAAGAGGTTCCAAAATTTTATGAAACCCCCCACTGGTCCTTGGATATGATTATTCTACACTTTCATGCTCATATTTCTAAAAGTCAGTGCCTCTGTGAAAGGTAAGGATGACTACTGCATTTGTGGTGCAATCAGAACATTGGTGTGTTGAAGTTGTTTTAACGCAAACCAAAGATGCCTTTTCAAAAACAAGTTGACATCCTATTCTTATGCATGCCAGTGCTGTGTGTGAAGTAATTTAAGGTGGTTCTGACAAGTGTCGTCGGCATCTTCATATCCGGTCACATGGGCGGCAAGCCACTCCCATCCGGTCACATGGGAGGCAAGCCACTCCCACAAAAGAGGCCACACCCACAGAGTAGGTTCGAACAATTTTTGAAACCCACCACTGACTTACACCCTTAAATAACTGTAGAAAGCAATGACAAAACATCGCCTATACAAACTGGTGAAAATATACTGTAGAAGCATATCAATGACTCTGCTCAGTTTTATGAACATGTTCATTTTACAATTCTGGGCCGCCTTATGATTATGCTAATATATTTGCTCTCTTGTCAGAAGTTTTCCTGTGCATATTTAAAGTTTTCGCCACCAGTCAGTTTTGGTGGTTTCAATTCAGGAAATCAGCTTTCCTGCTCTCAAAGGCAGGAATTCAAGCTTTTCATTCTTCACCCTGGAAGGATGCATACCGTCTTCCCCCGTTTTCTATCTTTCTGTTGAGTCTTTCACATCAGTTCATTTATCTTTCAGGTGCTATAATCATTGACCCTCAATCAGTATTACATTATCCAAAACAGGCAATTATCCACATTGTCACTTTTGCATTTGCTCTGTTGACCCGGAGGTCACAAAGGCCTGGTGTAACTGAATCCCATTAAACTATTCCCTTACCTGTCATGTAAATAGTCATCCTGGCAAAATGAGACCCATGGGGGCTTTTGCTGAGGTGTTGAGAAGCCCAATCTAACTCGATCGTCATTCTGCTCTTCAAGGAACGTCGTACCCTTCTGGGACTCCACCAGGATAATGCAAAATTCCAATTTTTGAATTTAAAAAAAATTGAGTTCCCCGGTGCTTATAAATGCTTCTTTGTGGTCTGCTTTATTGAAATTTCCATATCGCTTCTCCATCTGTTTTCGGTGTTTGCTTCGCTTGCTCGAGCAAGAATGCTACCTTTCATCTTCGTTTGTGGGTGTGAAGTCATAAAACTGTCTGGATTATTTCTGCTTTATTTATATTAATGCAACTCCTTTAACAGATTTAAGGTTAATTTTAATTTTAATTCCCCAGTTCGTTTATTTTAAATGAAGAAAATGGTAGTGTTCCAAAAAAGCATTTTATATTAATACTATGTTGCCCACAAATTACCATCATCCGAAAAAGTTATTATTTAATATTATTTTTTTCTGTGTTTAACTGAGTAATAGTAATAACATTTTTGACTTACAATATTTTGAAGGCATTCTCTTAAACATTTTAAGGGGGAAATGGCATTTTATACTGCTAGTGACCTGTAATATTTTCAAATATTTCTCTGCCTCACAGTTTCCAATAGGCAGGATATTTGGTTGCTTAACACCTATAATTGAGCCGAGGTGGCTTCTCGAAATTAGGTTAACAACTCTTAATGCCTTTTTGGCAGTGCTGTTACAGTGAACTCTGGCACTTAGATAATTAGAAATGAGTACTCCCAGGTCATTGACAGAGTAAGATTTATTTATTTATTATTATTTATTTATTAAATATATTTATATGCCACCCAATCCCGAAGGACTCCGGGCGGCTTACAAAAAAATATAAGAAAAAACACATAACGATAAAAGAAAACAATTTAAAAACAACAAACACCCTCAGTCATCCACAAGGTCGTGTCCGCCCAGCTTGTATTTGGTATTCTGAATTTTTTTTGCCAATGTGTAAGATAGAGCATTTGTTAGTTATGATTTGGAGTTGCCAATTGTTTGACCATTCTGACACATAGTCAAGGTCTCTATCCAGCCCCTCGGAAATTGTGACTGTTGTATATTTTAATATGTTGTTTGTGGATTATCCCCCCTCCCTTGTTTTATTGTAAGCCGCCCAGAGTCCTTTGGGAGTGGGCGGCATACAAATCAATAAAACTCTAAACTCTAACTCTTAACTCTAAACTCTTTGTAGGGCAGTAGCATTATCGGTGGTGTTGAATAGTTTTACATCATCAGCGAAGAGAACGCAATTGCTTATGATATGATTGCAAAGGTCATTTATGTAAAGTATAAAGAGTGTGGGTCCTAATACGCTGCCTTGGGGGACACCGCTGCTAACAGGTCCAAGGTTTGACAGAATATTCCCTATTTTGATTACTTGTTGCCTGATTGACCGGAACACAGCTATCCGCTTGCGTAGGGATCCGGAAATGCCATAAGATTTTAATTTTAGAAGTAGTTTGTCATGGACCACTGAATCAAAGGCTTTACAGAAGTCTATGTAAATTGCGTCTATTGCTTTACCCTAGTCGAGTTGTGTAGTCCATATGCTTTTGCAGTGTAGAAGTTGCAGATTACAGAACAAATTTTTCCTGAAACCAAATTGTTTGTTAGAGAGTAGGTTGTTTGTCTCTAAGTGGAGAGTAATGGATTGGTTTATGATTGATTCCACGACTTTGCAGGTGATGCAACATGAAGAAATTGGTCTGTAATTTTCAACTAGGCTAGGATTGCATCATTTAGTGATGGAAATTCCAATCCTAATCATAATGCGAGGACTACCTATATGTGATTTAACGCTAAATATACCGGTTGTTGTTCTCCTTGTTTTTTAATGAAGCCGTGAATGGAAGAGAAAAGGGTCATTATCTTTTATAGATTCATAATGTTTTTGCATACAGAAAAGACAGTAAATAGATCACATGGGGCAGAACAAAAGAGAAAAAATGATACATTGCAAAATATGCAAAATATCTTACCCGTAGAGATCCGGACCCTTCCCACTCTCCCAGCCTTCCGTAAAACCACCAAGACCTGGCTGTTCCGGCAGGCCTGGGGCTGTTGATTAATATCCAGCCCCTCTTGGACAGAATGGATGTTGCATTAATTTTAATATTGTATTTTTTATTTTAAAATTTTTATAAATGCTTTTATCTTGCCTGTGAGCCGCCCAGAGTCCCAATGGGAGTGGGCGGCATACAAATTTCATTAAACTAATTAATATTACTTTTGTACGGTAATTACAAAAACTAATGAAGTTAATTTTCAAAAACCAACTTGGTTTAGTGACAGGGGATGTCCCAATGGAGTATAATAGGTAGTAAATGTGATTTTTTTTTGGGGGGGGAAAGGGGGGGAGTCTGTTGTACTGATGCCGCTTGCTATTTTAATTGAAAGACTTTTTTCTGCTAAGTCTTATCCAATTTGACAACTCACATACTTAACCAAAATGAGTTATAAGGGTTGCCTGGTGGAAATAAGACAGAGAACCTTGAGTAGTTAACTTAGGATGCAAAATGTCCTCAGACAGCCCTCCAGGAAATAATTAAGAAGGAGCCTGTGCAGCTTTCTGAAAAACTGATACTTCCTGCATATTTCTGAATCTGTGCCTGATTCAGAGCAAGAAAGCAAAGTGTGATGAGCCTAAATGTTCACCATTCTTCAATCCAGATCTTTCTGTCGAAAGTTATTATTGTACATTGGAATATTTATCTCTTGTTTAGTAAGGTTTATAAAACAAACATTTAGAATAGGAATGTTTCCCCAACTCCACATCAGAAATAGCAGGCCATAGGAATAAGGAAAAGAAGACTGCATCCAGTTTGTTCTTCCCTGAGATTTTTTTAAAAGTAGGATTTGTTTTTGTTTAGACTGTTAATAACCATTTCAAAACATTGTGCATGAGAATTATATTCCAATCCCAACTAAAAAAGATAACTAACGTTCAGAGAACGAAAATATAATTAACTAAAATGAATTAACACCCTATTGTACATGGGCTACCTTTATGTATACTTCTATAGATCCGTCAAAGGTAATGGTAACCTCTAAATTAAAATTAAATTACATCATCATAACTTTAGAGAAATATATTTGAGTTCATTGTTCTTGAATATGTACGCAACACTTGGATAATAAGCACTACACATCTATTGTGCTATGATCCCACATTTCTATTCGGAATAAGCAAGAGTACAATCCAAGTACTAGTTAGAAACGAATGGAAATAGAAATCCTGCACTACTCATAGAAATTTTTCCCCCTCTGCTGAGTTTTATATTACACAGGGTTGTTGTTAGGCTACAACTTCCAGCAGGCCCAATAGTAAGGAAGCTTACTTTTCAGAATATCTGAAACATGATAGGTTCTCACTTCTATTTGTGGGTCATACGTCAACAATAATGAGAAATTCAGTTATAGTCTTCCGTCTCAAATGCAGGTTTCTTCCTCAGAAAGGCTAGTAAAGAATGAACAAATAAACAAAATATCAACAAATATTCTTTGCTGTCCTTAAGCCTTTGTCCACACTGGAAAGTAACTTTTAATTATTTTCTCTTGGAGTGTAATAAGGTGTTTTTTGACTTGCCATTTAAAAAAAAAAAGTACTGTATTTTAAAATATTTTTAAAATTGCGTATTAATTTTTGCTCCGCTGAAAAATGTTCTATACTAAGAGTCGGTAATAAAATCACTTTAGGATTTTCATACTTACGAGAACAGGTTTATTTTCCACATACCGGGCGTAAAAGTGCCTGTTTGAATTGTCCATGTGAGTTTTGGAGGTACACTGTATTTGCTTTACTAATGAAAACTGAAATCCGCAGTTGTATATATGAGTTCCAATAGGCCTGCATATTAAACTGCTCGTGTTTCCTGTTCTAAAAGCTCATATAAGACTGGAGCGCTGAAAATGTTTATCTTGCGCCATTGGATATCTGCACTTGACAGAATGACACGCAAATAGGCTGAACAGCTGCTAATCAAACTCTTGAAAGCCACCAAAACTCACTTTTGTCTTTATTATAAAACCAAAATTTGGTCAACTAAGGTCAGGTCGGGCACTTAACGCAGCTTTATATTCTAGGGAGTGAACTCTGCAACAGAGACGAGAGTCGTGTATAAACACACAACTTTTTCTGCTGCTCAGGGCTGGGATTAACTCGGATCCCCTAGTCTTCTGCTTTTAATGAAATTCCCTCCCTTCTATTTTCTTGTTTGGAAGACAGTCCGAAGTTATCTCATGCTAATTTAGTTAGGCAGTGTGCCCTCCAGGGATGTCACAGGCCTCCGTGACCTCCTCCAGAGAGACTCCGGGAAGGGATGAGGAGAATTAAACATTCCTGAGAAATTGCAAAACAAGAATCCCCAGAGATTTGTTGAAAAACTAGCTCCAGACTATCTGCCAGAGACCCAAGCCACCTTTTCAGCACTTTCCTTGACATCCCTCTACCAATCCCATCTGGCTTGGCTCAGCGGGGTTCACCGCGGGGACTGGGAAGAGTTGCGGGGGGAAAAGTGGAATTCAAGGGAGGTCTGATTTACGGTGTTTGTGTGGGATACATCAGATAAATGGAAAGAGCAGCCCGGGAAAATAATGGATCTTGTTTCACTCCTTGTGCCTTTCCTCTGCTGTTGCTTTAAGTTAAAGATGGAGTTTAACTGTTCATCAGCAATTGTACAATTTGATGTAAATGTATGGGGATATTGAGTTGTATTATGGCAAATGTGTTTTAAGATTTGCTTCTTGGAGCACAATCCTGCAATACCTTTTACTTGGATTTGTTTTAATTTCATTACTCAAAGAAGTCTTCTAACAGACACGTCCTTATTCTTTCTGGGATGAAGTTGATTTAAATGTTGAAGGGTATTATTTTTCAACCCACTACTCCCACATCTCAGGAGGGATTTCCCACCACCACCACCACCACCATCGCCTTCCCGAAATCTGCTACAAGCTACCCAGGGCAAAATGAAAACATGAATCTGCCTTAGTTCAAAATAATCTAGAATTAAGTGGTTTGGTAAGAACAAATCTATCATTGTACGAATAAATACAGAGAATACAGTTCAGAAATAACACTGTTCTATATTTTCATTCTTTATCAAATGAAAAGGCAACTTTGGTACCGAATTCTCTTTCAAAATGTAGTTTACTATATTCCAGATTTATTATGAACATATGCTTTACTCCTCCTACCCAATATATCAAATATAAAAGGAGATTTCCCTTATTTGTCATGTTTTTTTTAAAAAAAATAGCAAACTTTTTTTGTTTAAATACATAAATATTTCAAATACTTTTAAATAACTTGATAGATTAATATCCCATCTTTCCTCCAGAAGCTGAAGGCAATTTACAGGGAGTTTTTCTTTATTTTATCATCATAACAAAGCTGGGAAGTAGGTTAGGCTTCCATGATACCCTTCAGAAGAACTTCATCCCCTAAATGTTAACGTTGTAATTGTACTTTGCTGCAAAGTAATTATCAGACTTGTTGGTCTGGCTCCAGGAAACCAGTTTCATTTGAGAAGAATTTAGACATTTGTGCACTTCCTAATAATTTAATTAGCAAAAATATTACCCCATCGCTATTTTTAGAGGTTTCTTAAAGTTTATATGAGCTTCATATAAATTTTGATCAAACAGACTTCACGAGGCACTGATAAGTATGTCGAAACACATCATTTGAAGCTGCCCATTGCATTCTGACTGCTGATAAATTCTTACGCATTAATATCTCGGTCAGGTAACCTATCGGAAGTAGATACCCCATGCCCAGGGGTCCCAGGGCTCTTCAGGAATTCCCAGGTATCAAGACAGATAATCCTTGAATTACGACCATAATGGAGCCCAAAACCTTTGTTGCTAAGCAAAACATTTGGTAGCTGAATTTTGTCCCATTTTATGACCTTTTTTGCCACAGTTGTTAAGTGAATCACTGCAGCCGTTAAGTTAACATGGTTGTTAAGTAAATCTGGCTTCCCCATAGCCTTTGCTTGTCAGATGGTCACAGAAGGTATACACATGACCCCCGGACACTACAACCGTCATAAATGTGAACCAATTGCCACACATCTGAATTTTGATCATGTGACCATGGAGATGCTGCAGTGTGAAAAATGTTACTTTTTTCAGTGTTGTTATAATTTTGATTGGTCACTAAGTGAACAGTTGTAAATCAAGGACTACCTGTATCCCCTCATTCAAGATTTAATAAATTTATATGCCGCCCAATCCCGAAGGACTCCGGGCGGCTTACATAAAACAATTCTAAAAGAATGCTAAAAAATTTAAAATAGAGAGAGAACAAATTAAAAAGACACATCATGCACTCAACCTTAGTGGGGCTGTACCTCATTCAAGAGGTCAACAGCCCCAGGTCTGCCGGAACAGCCAGGTCTTAACAGACTTATGGAAGGCCGAGAGAGTGGGGAGGGTCCAGATCTCAGGGGGTAGATTGTTCCATGGGGCCGGGGCAGCTACAGAGAAGGCCCTCCCCCGAGGAGCCGCCAGACGACATTGTCTAGTCGACAGCACCCGGATAAGGCCCATCCTGTGAGATCTTATCGGACGCTGGGAGGTATATGGCAGAAGACGGTCTCGAAGATGATATGCCCTCACAACCACCCTGCACGATAACCACTTCGACTGTTGCTTGAAAGCGATTGTTCCCTTCCTTGCCTACTAAGTATGAAAGAACTGATCTAGCATTTAACAGCAAGTTTTGACATGAATTGAATAATTCGTCAATGATGGTGTCAGACAAAGGTTTTATTTTTTCGTAGGCAGGCTGAATAAAATAGATTCACAATGAAAGCTTTTACTGGTAGGCCAAACTATATTCAGTGGATAGAGAAAGTCTGTAAAGTGTCAGGTTTTAGAGATGTTAAAAAAAATCAGATCAAGATAAATCACTTCAGATTTTTTCCCCCCATGCATATAAGCTGTACAATTCAATTGAAAAACAAACTGACATCTTTCGGTAGGAAAAAATACCAATTGAAACATACAGTAACGTGGTTGTGTGGTTTCAGTTGAATTGTACAGCTTGTGTTATATTAAAGGTGGGGAAAAAAATCTGATTTTATTTTTTTTACATCTCCAAAACCTGGCATTTTAACTGAAGTTTGTAGACTTTTTGTATCTGCCATGTTCTTGTGCTAATCTAGGAATTCCTATCTTAATATAGAATGACAGTGTCCTGGTTTTGTATGTACATAACAGTGGTGGGTTTCAAAAAAATTTCCAACCTACTCTGTGGGTGTGGCCTCCTTTGTGGGAGTGGCTTGCCGGCCATGTGACCTGGTAGGAGTGGCTTGCCGGCCATGTGTTCTCTCTCTCCCTCCCTCTCTCTCTCTCTCTCTCTCTCTCTCTCTATCTATCTATCTCTCAATCTCTCTCTCTCCTTCCTTTTGTCTCTCTGTCCCTTTTTCCTTTTTTTCTTTCATCTCTCTCTCACTTTTTCTTTCTTTTTTCTTTATTTCTTTCTTCCTTTCTTTCTCTTTCTCTCTCTGTGTGAGTCTGTGTGTGTGTGTGTGTGTGTGTGTGTGTGTGTGTGTGTGTCAGTGGTGGGTTTCAAAAAAATTTTGGAACCTCTTCTGTAGGTGTGGCCTGCTTTCTGGTGGAACCTCTTCTAACCGGTTCAGTAGATTTGATGAACCGGTTCTACCGAACTGGTGCGAACTGGTAGGAACCCACCTCTGGTACACAATGTAATGTGGCAGGCAGTGGTGAAATGCTCTGGCTTTTAAACTGGCTCTCCCTCCTCTTTTATAGAATTTGCCAGCTGGCACAAACTATTGGCCATCAACCCCAGTGAAGATGGGATGGGGCTTGGCCATTTTGGACAGGTGTGGTCTCTCCTACCTGGTCACGTTTATCAAAGCAGGAGAGGTCTCAATCAGAACTGGAGTCTTTGCGTCATGTGTCTGAAGCAGGACAATTCGAGCCTGACCATTTTTGCCTCTAGTTAGAACTCTAGATTGAAAAGGAAAAATACCATATGTGGTTCCAGTTAGCATCCTGGTCTGCCTACAAACATCCTATCTGGACCGGGAGGCACTTTGAATGGTCACTCATGCCCTCGTCACCTCAAGACTGGATTACTGTTACGCGCTCTGCATGGGGCTGTCCCTGAAGAATGTTCGAAGACTGCAGTTGGTCCAGAATGCAGCCGCTGCGAGCGATACTGGGTGTACCTAGATACACCCATGTTACACCCATCCTCCGCGAGCTGCACTGGCTCCCTATTGGTCTCCGAACGTGCTTCAAGGTGCTAGTCGTTACTACTAAACCCTACATGGTTTTGGACCTGGTTACCTGAGAGACCGCCTCCTGCCACATACCTCCCAACGACCAACAAGATCTCACAGGTTGGGCCTCCTCCGGGTGCCGTTGACCGGACAATGCCAGCTGGCGCCCCACCCCCCGGGAAGGAGGGCCTTCTCTGTAGCTGCGCCGGCCCTGTGGAACGATCTACCCGTAGAGATCCGGACCCTTACCACTCTCCCGGCCTTCCGTAAAGCCACTAAGACCTGGCTGTCCTGGCAGGCCTGGGGCTGTTGATCAATGTCCAGCCCCACTTAGAGTGAATGGATGGTGTGTATTTTAACAATCGTATTTTTTATTTTTTTAAATTTTAAATGCTTTTTTATCTGTCTGTAAGCCGCCCAGAGTCCCAAGGGAGTGGGCGGCATACAAATTTTATTAAATTGAAATGGAAATTGAAATCCTGGTCTGTAGCCTGAAAGCAAATGAAGCATTTGTTTTATTAATTCAACCCGTTAAAAGGAATATTTTATTACTGTTGGAGCGATGAAAGAAAAGGCATATACAGTTTCCTGTGAATTCATATCGCATAAATACAATTACAGCCTTCGTATTCCTTCTTTGTCCTATAGCCATGTACTTATTCAGTCTTAAGATCTCATCACACTCTGTGCTTTGAATACTGTATGCATATTTATTAGACACATTCATTTAATGTTCCATATATTTCAGGGGTGGGTTTCAACTGGTTCGCGGCGGTCCCTGCAAACCGGTTGGTCGGCGAACCCGGAAGTAAGTAACTTCCGGGAACGGCAAAGGGCCCGCCCGCCCGCGGTCCTTACCCGGTTTTGACGAGTTCTGCGCTTCCACGCATGCGCAGGACGCATACAGCGCCTGCGCGATCCTCCAGGAGCAGCTGGAGCATCGCGCAGATGCTAGTACGCATGCGTGCACCGTGCACGAGGACGCCACCAGCCCTGTTCCAACCGAACCGGTTGGAACGGGGCGAGAAACCCACCCCTGATACATTTACAAGTGATGCTGAAGTGCTTTCTTTTTTTTCCTTTTTTTAAATTTGTTGCCTTTATAATAAGCATAATGCTTCCTGGTTGAAATTGAGATGGTCTCTTTGTGCAAAGTACATGGCTAATCCTATTTTCTTTCAGAATCGAGACAGCATGGCATGAATACCTTAATCTGAACCAAGCAAATCAGCCTGTTTTTGCATCATGGTGATCAATACACCCTGCATGGTGAATGGCTTTAAAGGGATTAAGTTGTTATAGCAACAACCATTACATCCCTTGAAAGTTGACTAAGATTCTTTGTAAAAAAAACAACAACAACAATCATGGCCTTGACTAGTCCTTTCCTAGCATTCATTCCAATGTCTGCTGTGTCTGACCACATTCTGGGTACCGCCCTTCACTCATACAGCGATTAAGTTGATTAAATAGGGTGGCTGCTTTTGAGGTTTTTAGATATATTTTTTTTAAAAATAGAATATTTGTGCTTTATTTGTATATAAGAGAAAGTTAACACTTGAAGCCATGTAAGTTGATTCTTTAAAAATAGTTTCACAAAGGGTAAAACCTGGAAGCATTCTTCATATTTTTGGAAATAATAATAACAACAACAGCAACAACAAAAATAATAATCAGCACTCCTTCATTGGATAATCAGGAAAGAAAACCACAAGACTCCATTGATAGAAATCAAGTGTACTTTTACTAATTATAAATGAACAGAAGCGTAGCAAAGCGAAGACTGATTATCTAGGCGCGAAAGCGAGTGATATATAGAATAGCCCATTCCCCATCCCTTGGCATCCCGTTACAGTCCAATCATAATTCTCCCAATTGTCAGGTGTGAGATAACTTCGAAAGGCATCACCAAGATGGAATGTCGGTGCCGTTGGCCTTGGCGGGAAACCTCCTCCGCATGCGCAGTAAGAAAGACAGGCAGCAGAAACTCCAGAATCTTCCTCCAGCACAATTAGTAGTCCCCTCCCAAATACCATGCCCCCCCTCCCCGTTTCAATGGCAGCCGAAGCAGCAGCAAAGCAGAGGCTGACAAGTTTGGTTTAGGAACAAAGATTTCAAGAAAGAAGATTGCGTATTGATTCTTTTTGATGTTCATGATTTTCCAAGCATCAAAAATTTTTCTGCTTCAGGTTTCTCGTGTTGTTTACATTTTGGTTTTTCAGTAAATTGTTGTCATGATCTTTCTTCGTGACATATTGAGATGCTTCTTTCAGTTAAATCTTCATATAGAGCAGGTTTGATCACAGCCTTATTTCTGAAAACAAACTATGCTCCTCTTTTTTTATATTTAGTATTAAAAACACAGAAAGCAAAAAGCAGATAGACATTAAAGCTAAAAAAACTTATCCATCAATATATAGGCAATTGACTGCAGCTTACTGGAATAAGAGCCGAGGGTGGCACAGTGGTTAGGGTGCAGTACTGCAGGCCACTTCAGCTGACTGTTATCTGCAGTTCAGCGGTTCTAATCTCACCGGCTCAGGGTTGACTCAGCCTTCCATCCTTCCGAGGTGGGTGAAATGAGGACCCAGACTGTGGGGGCGATATACTGACTCTAAACCGCTTAGAGAGGGCTGAAAGCCCTATGAAGCGGTATATAAGTCTAACTGCTATTGCTATTGCTAATAGAAAGTTTACTGAAAGCTTAGTCAAGAATGGAGCCAGGTACATCTCCTTAAGATACCAAAATACTATAGGCCTGGGATGGCGAACCTATGCCACGCATGCCACAGGAGTCACGCGGAGCCATTTGTCAGGGCACACGAGGTGTTGCCCTGTCAGCTGGCCAGCATGCATGCGCGTGCTGGCCAGCTGAGTTCAGCCTTTTTTAAAGCATTTTTCGCCCTCCCCAGGCTGCAGAGGCTTTATAGGAGCCTGGGGAGGGCGAAAGAGCCTCCCTTGCCCCCCCCCCCCCCCGAGGCCCTCTGGAGCTTCCTTGAAGCCTCTGGAGCATGAAAAACCGGCCCTTTGGGCAAACCAGAAGTTCAAAAATGGACTTTTGGTTTGCTCATAGGGTCATTTTTAGTCCTCCGGAGGCTTCAGGGAATCCTCCTGAAGGTCCCTGAAGCCTCCAGAGGGCCTCCGGGGGCAGCGGGGGAGGCTATTTTCACCCTCCCAGAGCTCCTATGAAAGCCTCTGGAGCCTGGGGAGGGAGAAAAAATCATGCAAAAAATGGGGTTGCGACTCTCATGCGCGCATGCGCACTGAGGGATCATGCGTTGCATTATGGGTACGGCACGCCCACAGCACGTACTCCTGTGCTCCCCCGCTTATGGCGTGCAATCCAAAAAGGTTCACCATCGCTGTTATAGGATATGTGTTGCCTTAAAAGAGATCCTTTCATGAATTTGTTGTTTTTGATAATTAGTAGAAGGACGATTCACTTTTGCTATGGCAACTAAACAGGACAGATATTGGTTGACAGATACAACCAATTTCGTGTATTTATTTTGTACAGTGACAGTAAAGACTCTACTATACAGACTCTAACAGATTGTTAAGATTGCAGAAAGAACAACTGCAATCAGCCTGTTTTCCATAGTTCTGTCCCAAGGGAAGGAGTCGAAACAGTTCATGTCCAGAGCCTCATATCCTGGACATGAATTGTTTCAAACCCCGTCCTTTGGGACCAAACTACAGGGCATTGCGGGCCAAAAAAATTAAGACAAAGGGACAGTTTTTCCCCTCATACCATCCCTCTGCTGAGCACCTAATGTCTTTGTGTATTACTGCTATATAATATGGCTGTAGTATTATTATTTATCCTTTTTATTATCTTTCATACTTCCCCCTCTTTTGGGTATTATTATTATTATGATTATCATTATTCTGTTACTTTGCATGTGTACTGAAAGCTTCTGCACGGGAGACATATTCCTTGTGTGTTAATCACACTTGGTCAAATAAAATATTCAACTCAATTCAATTCAATATACTACGAACAAATTTCCCAATAGGTAGGTGTTGTGACTCAGCAGAAGCTTGCTGTGAGTTGCGTCGGGATGCAGGACTAATGAGCAGCTGTTGCTCGTTAGGTCGTCTTCTGCAGATAAAAGACGGATGGTGCGACGCCTTCGGGGCAGAAGTCAACGTTTGTGGTTCGTCGTTCGTCGTGTGTGTTTCATTGTTTCGAGATTCAAGAGGCACTTGGATAAGTGATTTGCTTTCTGTAAACCTGGTTTGCTGTAAGAGCTTTTCGTTTTTGCTTTTGCTGTGTAACTTTTGCAAGAGACTTCATCTATGTTTATTTTTGGGCTCGCAGCCAACTTGAGCCAGGACGGATAAAGATATTTCCTTTGAAGTTCTGTCTGACTGTCATTTGTGAATGAGCGAAGAGGGGGTCAGAACAGGTAGGGTACTTAAAGAACTGTTTTTTTAAATATTCTAGCTGTCAATTACATAGATTGTTTAGAGTTTTAAAAGTCACACTCTGAGGTTTTCTGTCTATGACTCAGATTGCTTCCTATTCTATAGTGGGAGGTAGCTTTTATTATAACTAAAATAAAAAAGTAAGAAAATATATTTCATCATCCCCTGCTCAATGCAGATAGATTTTTTTTTTTAGTTCTGTCTTCGCTATCCTTAAGGCCATCCCCATAGTCACATGATCAAAATTCAGCTGCTTGGCAACTGTCGTACGCTTTGGATAGCTATCTGAAGTCATGTGATCACCTTTTGCAACCTGCTGGGAAGCAAAGTCGATGGGGAAGCCACATTCACTTCACTTCACCACGCCACTAAATAAGCCACTGCATCAATTCACTTGACAACTGTGGCAGCAAAGATCATTGGGAATGATAGATGGTATTGGACCTGGGTACTTGAGAGACCGCCTGCTGCCAATCACCTCCAATAGACCGATTAGATCCACAGATTAGGCCTCCTCCGAATTCCATCTACTGGCCAATGCCGACTGGCGACTACCCGGAGGAGGGCCTTCTCTGTGGCTGCACCGACCCTCTGAACGAGCTCCCCGTGGAGATTCGAACCCTCACCACCCTCCAGGCCTTCCGCAAAGCCCTTAAAACCTGGCTGTTCCGACAGGCCTGGGCTAAAGAGCTTTTGCCCTCCTCCTCGAATGGTATGGTTGTTGTGTGCTTTAAATTGTGTATTGTTATGTTCGTCTTTTTTATCCCCTGTCTGTACCCCCTTTCCCTGACTTGAATGTGAGCCGCCCTGAGTCCCCTTCGGGGAAAAGGGTGGCATATAAATGTAATAAATCCAATCCAATCATAAAATGGGACACAGCTCACTTAACAAACTGTCTCACTTAGCAACAGAAATTTTGGACTGAATGTTGAGGACTATCTAAACACCATGGTTCAGGGTAGGTACACACCCAGCCACGCATGTATGCACAACAAAACCCTGTATAAAAAAATCATTCTGAAACCTTTACAGGGGAAAAAAAAAGGAAAGAAGAAAAAGTGAAGGGTGACATATATATATTAAACTTCTTTTGTCAGTGAACTTTCCCAGCAAACAGCTTCTGCTTCATTTTGCCTCTGGCAAAAAAATGTCTGAAGTTCAGAAACAAAGCCTTACACAAATACTTTGTATGTTGAAGAAACAATAATTTGACACTCACTGATACCAGGAAGAAGACAACGTTGAATTTATGTTTGGTAATACAGTAGGGGCATTGTGCATTCACTCGAAGCGAAAGATGAAAATTTAGAATGAATTAAGGGCAAAAGTTTCTCAGAGTTCATATTTTAAGTTTGTCTAGATTGTACTGCGCCTGTTCTTAAGCATTTCTTCTATGCCACAGTTAAGACACTGTACAGGTTAGTCTTGCTACCATGAGCACATGAATGCTTCCTTTATGGTAAGGAGGCAAGAAAAGTAGTTAAAGTGAGCCTTGATTAACAAGAGGTGTATTAATGGATGACAGCACAGTTAATAAGTTTTGTTTGGTATGCTAAATTGGTGAGATATGACTACAATTGCTTGAAACACTACATGCAGTTATACTCTCTCACACCAAATACGGAGAGAGGAAAACAGGTTCTTTCTGCAAGAGTGTTAGCCCGTATGAATGCTACTTGTCTCCCGACATCAAACATTTCAACTGCCCAAACTTAGCCAGGAATACTAGTGTAATATCCT